>NW_027039824.1:52596-105182 GCF_034236695.1 Oncorhynchus nerka | reverse complement strand
CTCATCTGCTTGAACGTGCCTCAGGCCTGCTGCAAGGAGGCATCAGAACTGCAGATGTGGCCAGGGCAATAAAATGTCCATGCTATGAGACGTCTGACAGCGCTACAGGGAGACAGGACGGACAGCTGATCGTCCTCGCAGAGGCAGACCACGTGTAACAACACCTGCACAGGATCGGTACATCACACCTGCGGGACAGGTACAAGATGGCAACTACAACAGCTCAAGTTAAACCAGGATCACACAATCCCTCCATCAGTGCTCAGACTGTCCACAATTGGCTGTGAGAGGCTGGACTGAGGGCTTGTAGGCCTGTTGTAAGGCAGGTCCTCACCAGACATCAACGTCGCCTATGGGCACAAACCCACCTTCGCTGGCCCAGACAGGACTGGCAAAAAGTGCTCTTCTCTGACTAGTCACGGTTTTGTCTCACCAGGGGTGATGGTCGAATTCGCGTTTATCATCGAAGGAATGAGCATTAAACCGAGGCCTGTACTCTGGAGGGGGATTGATTTGGATGTGGAGGGTCCGTTATGGTCTGGGGCAGGGTGTCACAGAATAATCGGACTGAGCTTGTTGTCATTGCAGGCAACCTCAGCGCTGTGCATTACAGGGAAGACATCCTCCTCCCTTATGTGGTACCCTCCCTGCAGGCTCATCCTGACATGAACCTCCAGCATGACAATGCCACCAGCCATACTGCTTGTTCTGTGTGTGATTTCCTGTCAGAGTTCTGCCATGGCTAGCGAAGAGCCCGGATCTCAATCCCATTGAGCACATCCGGGATCTGTTGGATCGGAGGGTGAGGGCTAGGGCCATTCCCCCCCAGAAATGTCCGGGAACTTGCAGGTGCCTGGTGGAAGAGTGGGGTAGCATCTCACAGCAAGAACTGGCTAATCTGGTGCAGTCCATGAGGAGGAGATGCACTGCAGTCCTTAATGCAGCTGGTGGCTGGGGGTGTATGACTATAGAACACTGGGGGTGTATGACTATAGAACACTGGGGGTGTATGACTATAGAACACTGGGGGTGTATGACTATAGAACACTGGGGGTGTATGACTACAGAACACTGGGGGTGTATGACTATAGAACACTGGGGGTGTATGACTATAGAACACTGGGGGTGTATGACTATAGAACACTGGGGTGTATGACTACAGAACACTGGGGGTGTATGACTATAGAACACTGGGGGTGTATGACTATAGAACACTGGGGGTGTATGACTATAGAACACTGGGGGTGTATGACTATAGAACACTGGGGGTGTATGACTATAGAACACTGGGGGTGTATGACTATAGAACACTGGGGTGTATGACTATAGAACACTGGGGGTGTATGAAGAACATTGTACAGAACCTGGGGGTGTATGACTATAGAACACTGGGGGTGTATGACTATAGAACTGGTGTATGACTATAGAACACTGGGGGTGTATGACTATAGAACACTGGGGGTGTATGACTATAGAACACTGGGGTGTATGACTACAGAACACTGATGGTGTATGACTATAGAACACTGGGGGTGTATGATATAGAAAACTGGGGGGTGTATGAATATAGAACACTGGGGGTGTATGACTATAGAACACTGGGGGTGTATGACTATAGAACACTGGGGGTGTATGACTATCAAACACTGGGGGTGTATGACTATAGAACACTGGGGGTGTATGACTATAGAACACTGGGGGTGTATGACTATAGAACTCTGGGGGTGTATGACTATAGAACACTGGGGGTGTATGACTATAGAACACTGGGGGTGTATGACTATAATACACTGGGGGTGTGTGACTGTAGAACACTGGGGGTGTATGAGTATAGAACACTGGGGGTGTATGACTATAGAACACTGGGGGTGTGTGACTATATAACACTGGGGGTGTATGACTATAGAACACTGGGGGTGTATGACTGTAGAACACTGATGGTGTATGACTATAGAACACTGGGGGTGTATGACTATAGAACACTGGGGGTGTATGACTATAGAACACCGGGGGTGTATGACTATAGAACACTGATGGTGTATGACTATAGAACACTGGGGGTGTATGACTACAGAACACTGATGGTGTATGACTATAGAACACTGGGGGTGTATGACTATAGAACACTGGGGGTGTATGACTATAGAACACTGGGGGTGTATGACTATAGAACACTGGGGGTGTATGACTACAGAACACTGGGGGTGTATGACTATATAACACTGGGGGTGTATGACTACAGAACACTGGGGGTGTATGACTATAGAACACTGGGGGTGGATGATTATAGAACACTGGGGGTGTATGAATATAGAACACTGGGGGTGTGTGACTACAGAACACTGGGGGTGTATGACTACAGAACACTGGGGGTGTATGACTATAGAACACTGGGGGTGTATGACTATAGAACACTGATGGTGTATGACTACAGAACACTGATGGTGTATGACTATAGAACACTGGGGGTGTATGACTACAGAACACTGGGGGTGTATGACTATAGAACACTGGGGGTGTATGACTATAGAACACTGGGGGTGTATGACTATAGAGCACTGGGGGTGTATGACTATAGAACACTGGGGGTGTGTGACTATAGAACACTGAGGGTGTATGACTATAGAACACTGGGGGTGTATGACTATAGAACACTGATGGTGTATCACTATAGAACACGGGGGGTGTATGACTATAGAACACTGGGGGTGTGTGACTATAGAACACTGAGGGTGTATGACTATAGAACACTGGGGGTGTATGACTATAGAACACTGATGGTGTATGACTATAGAACACTGGGGGTGTATGACTATAGAACACTGATGGTGTATCACTATAGAACACGGGGGTGTATGACTATAGAACACTGGGGGTGTATGACTATAGAACACTGGGGTGTATGACTATAGAACACTGGGGGTGTATGACTATAGAACACTGGGGGTGTATGAGTATAGAACACTGGGGGTGTATGACTATAGAACACTGATGGTGTATGACTATAGAGAACACTGGGGGTGTATGACTATAAAACACTGATGGTGTATCACTATAGAACACGGGGGGTGTATGACTGTAGAACACTGATGGTGTATGACTATAGAACACTGGGGGTGTATGACTACAGAACACTGGGGGTGTATGACTATAGAACACTGGGGGTGTATGACTACGGAACCCTGGGTGTGTGTGACTATAGAACACTGGGGGTGTATGACTATAGAACACTGGAGGTGTATGACTATAGAACACTGGGGTGTATGACTATAGAACACTGGGGGTGTATGACTATAGAACACTGGGGGTGTATGACTATAGAACACTGGGGGTGTATGACTATAGAACACTGGGGGTGTATGACTATAGAACACTGGGGGTGTATGACTATAATACACTGGGGTGTGTGACTATAGAACACTGGGGGTGTATGACTATAATACACTGGGGTGTGTGACTATAGAACACTGGGGGTGTATGACTATAGAACACTGGGGGTGTATGACTATAGAACACTGGGGTGTGTGACTATATAACACTGGGGGTGTGTGACTATAGAACACTGGGGGTGTATGACTATAGAACACTGGGGGTGTGTGACTATATAACACTGGGGGTGTATGACTATAGAACACTGGGGGTGTATGACTATAGAACACTGGGGGTGTGTGACTATATAACACTGGGGGTGTGTGACTATATAACACTGGGGGTGTATGACTATAGAACACTGGGGGTGTGTGACTATATAACACTGGGGGTGTATGACTATAGAACACTGGGGGTGTATGACTATAGAACACTGATGGTGTATGACTATAGAACACTGGGGTGTATGACTGTAGAACACTGGGGGTGTATGACTGTAGAACACTGGGTGTGTATGACTATAGAACACTGGGGGTGTATGACTATAGAACACTGGGGGTGTATGACTATAGAACACTGGGGGTGTATGACTATAGAACACTGGGGGTGTATGACTACAGAACACTGGGGGTGTATGACTATGGAACACTGGGGGTGTATGACTACAGAACACTGGTGGTGTATGACTATAGAAAACTGGGGGTGGATGACTATAGAACACTGGGGGTGTATGAATATAGAACACTGGGGGTGTGTGACTACAGAACACTGGGGGTGTATGACTACAGAACACTGGGGGTGTATGACTATAGAACACTGGGGGTGTATGACTATAGAACACTGGGGGTGTTTGACTATCAAACACTGGGGTGTATGACTATAGAACACTGGGGTGACTACAGAACACTGGGGGTGTATGACTATAGAACACTGGGGGTGTATGACTATAGAACACTGGGGGTGTATGAGTATAGAACACTGGGGGTGTATGACTATAGAACACTGGGGGTGCATGACTATAGAAAACACTGGGGGTGTGTGACTATAGAACACTGGGGGTGTATGACTACAGAACACTGGGGGTGTGTGACTATAGAACACTGGGGTGTATGACTGTAGAACACTGGGGGTGTATGACTGTAGAACACTGGGTGTGTATGACTATAGAACACTGGGGGTGTATGACTATAGAACACTGGGGGTGTATGACTATAGAACACTGGGGGTGTATGACTATAGAACACTGGGGGTGTATGACTATAGAACACTGGGGGTGTATGACTATAGAACACTGGGGGTGTATGACTACAGAACACTGGGGGTGTATGACTATAGAACACTGGCGGTGTATGACTACAGAACACTGGTGGTGTATGACTATAGAACACTGGGGGTGGATGACTATAGAACACTGGGGGTGTATGAATATAGAACACTGGGGTGTGTGACTACAGAACACTGGGGGTGTATGACTACAGAACACTGGGGGTGTATGACTATAGAACACTGGGGGTGTATGACTATAGAACACTGATGGTGTATGACTACAGAACACTGATGGTGTATGACTATAGAACACTGGGGGTGTATGACTATAGAACACTGGGGGTGTATGAATATAGAACACTGGGGGTGTATGACTATAGAACACTGGGGGTGTATGACTGTAGAACACTGGGGGTGTATGACTATAGAACACTGGGGTTGTATGACTATAGAACACTGGGGGTGTATGACTATAGAACACTGGGGGTGTATGACTATAGAACACTGGGGGTGTATGAATATAGAACACTGGGGTGTGTGACTATAGAACACTGGGGTGTATGACTATAGAACACTGATGGTGTATGACTATAGAACACTGGGGGTGTGTGACTATAGAACACTGGGGGTGTATGACTATAGAACACTGGGGGGTGTATGACTATAGAACACTGGGGGGTGTATGACTATAGAACACTGGGGGTTTGACTATAATACACTGGGGTGTGTGACTATAGAACACTGGGGTGTATGACTATAATACACTGGGGGTGTGTGACTATAGAACACTGGGGGTGTATGACTATAGAACACTGGGGGTGTATGACTATAGAACACTGGGGGTGTGTGACTATATAACACTGGGGGTGTGTGACTATAGAACACTGGGGGTGTATGACTATAGAACACTGGGGGTGTGTGACTATATAACACTGGGGGTGTATGACTATAGAACACTGGGGGTGTATGACTATAGAACACTGGGGGTGTGTGACTATATAACACTGGGGTGTGTGACTATATAACACTGGGGGTGTATGACTATAGAACACTGGGGGTGTGACTATATAACACTGGGGGTGTATGACTATAGAACACTGGGGTGTATGACTATAGAACACTGATGGTGTATGACTATAGAACACTGGGGTGTATGACTGTAGAACACTGGGGGTGTATGACTGTAGAACACTGGGTGTGTATGACTATAGAACACTGGGGGTGTATGACTATAGAACACTGGGGGTGTATGACTATAGAACACTGGGGGTGTATGACTATAGAACACTGGGGGTGTATGACTACAGAACACTGGGGGTGTATGACTATGGAACACTGGGGGTGTATGACTACAGAACACTGGTGGTGTATGACTATAGAAAACTGGGGGTGGATGACTATAGAACACTGGGGGTGTATGAATATAGAACACTGGGGGTGTGTGACTACAGAACACTGGGGGTGTATGACTACAGAACACTGGGGGTGTATGACTATAGAACACTGGGGGTGTATGACTATAGAACACTGGGGGTGTTTGACTATCAAACACTGGGGGTGTATGACTATAGAACACTGGGGGTGTATGACTATAGAACACTGGGGGTGTGTGACTATAGAACACTGGGGGTGTATGAGTATAGAACACTGGGGGTGTATGACTATAGAACACTGGGGGTGTATGACTATAGAACACTGGGGTGTGTGACTATAGAACACTGGGGTGTATGAGTACAGAACACTGGGGTGTGTGACTATAGAACACTGGGGGTGTATGACTGTAGAACACTGGGGGTGTATGACTGTAGAACACTGGGTGTGTATGACTATAGAACACTGGGGGTGTATGACTATAGAACACTGGGGGTGTATGACTATAGAACACTGGGGGTGTATGACTATAGAACACTGGGGGTAATGTGACTATAGAACACTGGGGGTGTATGACTATAGAACACTGGGGGTGTATGACTACAGAACACTGGGGGTGTATGACTATAGAACACTGGCGGTGTATGACTACAGAACACTGGTGGTGTATGACTATAGAACACTGGGGGTGGATGACTATAGAACACTGGGGGTGTATGAATATAGAACACTGGGGGGGTGTGACTACAGAACACTGGGGGTGTATGACTACAGAACACTGGGGGTGTATGACTATAGAACACTGGGGGTGTATGACTATAGAACACTGATGGTGTATGACTACAGAACACTGATGGTGTATGACTATAGAACACTGGGGGTGTATGACTATAGAACACTGGGGGTGTATGAATATAGAACACTGGGGGTGTATGACTATAGAACACTGGGGGTGTATGACTGTAGAACACTGGGGGTGTATGACTATAGAACACTGGGGTTGTATGACTATAGAACACTGGGGGTGTATGACTATAGAACACTGGGGGTGTATGACTATAGAACACTGGGGGTGTATGAATATAGAACACTGGGGGTGTGTGACTATAGAACACTGGGGGTGTATGACTATAGAACACTGATGGTGTATGACTATAGAACACTGGGGGTGTGTGACTATAGAACACTGGGGGTGTATGACTATAGAACACTGGGGGTGTATGACTATAGAACACTGATGGTGTATGACTACAGAACACTGATGGTGTATGACTATAGAACACTGGGGGTGTATGACTACAGAACACTGGGGGTGTATGACTATAGAACACTGGGGGTGTATGACTATAGAACACTGGGGGTGTATGACTATAGAACACTGATGGTGTATGACTATAGAACACTGGGGGTGTATGACTATAGAACACTGATGGTGTATCACTATAGAACACGGGGGGTGTATGACTATAGAACACTGGGGGTGTATGACTATAGAACACTGGGGGGGTATGACTATAGACCACTGGGGGTGTGTGACTACAGAACACTGGGGGTGTATGACTATAGAACACTGGGGGTGTGTGACTATATAACACTGGGGGTGTATGATTATAGAACACTGGGGGTGTATGACTATAGAACACTGGGGGTGTATGACTATAGAACACTGGGGGTGTGTGACTATAGAACACTGTGGGTGTATGACTATAGAACACTGGGGGTGTATGACTATAGAACACTGGGGGTGTATGACTACAGAACACTGGGGGTGTGTGACTATATAACACTGGGGGTGTATGACTATAGAACACTGGGGGTGTATGACTATAGAACACTGGGGGTGTATGACTATAGAACACTGGGGGTGTATGACTATAGAACACTGGGTGTGTATGACTATAGAACCCTGGGGGTGAATGAATATAGAACACTGGGGGTGTATGACTACAGAACACTGGGGGTGTATGACTGTAGAACACTGGGGGTGTATGACTATAGAACACTGGGGGTGTATGACTACAGAACACTGATGGTGTGTGACTATAGAACACTGATTGTGTATGACTACAGAACACTGATGGTGTATGACTATAGAACACTGGGGGTGTATGACTATAGAACACTGGGGGTGTATGACTACAGAACACTGAGGGTGTATGACTATAGAACACTGGGGATGTATCACTATAGAACACTGGGGGTGTATGACTATAGAACACTGGGGGTGTGTGACTATAGAACACTGGGGGTGTATGACTATAGAACACTGGGGGTGTGTGACTATAGAACACTGAGGGTGTATGACTATAGAACACTGGGGGTGTATGACTATAGAACACTGGGGGTGTATGACTATATAACACTGGGGGTGTATGACTACAGAACACTGGGGGTGTATGACTACAGAACACTGGGGGTGTATGACTATAGAACACTGGGGTGTATGACTGTAGAACACTGGGGGTGTATGACTGTAGGACACTGGGGTGTAATGACTATAGAACACTGGGGGTGTATGACTATAGAACACTGGAGGTGTATGACTATAGAACACTGGGGTGTATGACTATAGAACACTGGGGTGTATGACTATAGAACACTGGGGGTGTATGACTATAGAACACTGATGGTGTATGACTATAGAACACTGATGGTGTATGACTATAGAACACTGGGGTGTATGACTATAGAACACTGGGGGTGTGTGACTACAGAACACTGGGGGTGTATGACTACAGAACCCTGGGGGTGTATGACTACAGAACACTGGGGGTGTGTGACTACAGAACACTGGGGTGTATGACTATAGAACACTGGGGGTGTGTGACTATATAACACTGGGGTGTATGAGTATAGAACACTGGGGTGTATGACTATAGAACACTGGGGGTGTATGACTATAGAACACTGGGGGTGTGTGACTATAGAACACTGTGGGTGTATGACTATAGAACACTGGGGGTGTATGACTATAGAACACTGGGGGTGTATGACTACAGAACACTGGGGGTGTGTGACTATATAACACTGGGGTGTATGACTATAGAACACTGGGGTGTATGACTACAGAACACTGGGGGTGTATGACTATAGAACACTGGGGGTGTATGACTGTAGAACACTGGGGGTGTATGACTGTAGAACACTGGGTGTGTATGACTATAGAACACTGGGGGTGTGTGACTATATAACACTGGGGGTGTATGACTACAGAACACTGGGGGTGTATGACTATAGAACACTGGGGGTGTATGACTATAGAACACTGGGGGTGTATGACTATAGAACACTGGGTGTGTATGACTATAGAACCCTGGGGTGTATGACTATAGAACACTGGGGGGTGTATGACTACAGAACACTGATGGTGTATGGACTATAGAACACTGATGGTGTATGACTATAAAAACACTGGGGGTGTATGACTATAGAACACTGGGGGTGTATGACTGTAGAACACTGGGGGTGTATGACTGTAGAACACTGGGTGTGTATGACTATAGAACACTGGGGGTGTATGACTATAGAACACTGGGGTGTATGACTATAGAACACTGGGGGTGTATGACTACAGAATACTGAGGGTGTATGACTGATATGAACACTGGGGGTGTATGACTACAGAACACTGGGGTGTATGACTATCAAACACTGGGGGTGTATGACTATAGAACACTGGGGGTGTATGACTATAGAACACTGGGGGTGTGTGACTATAGAACACTGGGGGTGTGTGACTATAGAACACTGGGGGTGGATGACTATAGAACACTGGGGTGTATGAATATAGAACACTGGGGTGTGTGACTACAGAACACTGGGGTGTATGACTACAGAACACTGGGGTGTATGACTATAGAACACTGGGGGTGTATGACTATAGAACACTGATTGTGTATGACTACAGAACACTGATGGTGTATGACTATAGAACACTGGGGGTGTATGACTATAGAACACTGGGGTGTATGACTACAGAACACTGAGGGTGTATGACTATAGAACACTGGGGTGTATCACTATAGAACACTGGGGTGTATGACTATAGAACACTGGGGGTGTGTGACTATAGAACACTGGGGGTGTATGACTATAGAACACTGGGGGTGTGTGACTATAGAACACTGAGGGTGTATGACTATAGAACACTGGGGGTGTATGACTATAGAACACTGGGGGTGTATGACTATAGAACACTGGGGGTGTATGACTACAGAACACTGGGGGTGTATGACTACAGAACACTGGGGTGTATGACTATAGAACACTGGGGGTGTATGACTATAGAACACTGGGGGTGTATGACTGTAGGACACTGGGGTGTATGACTATAGAACACTGGGGTGTATGACTATAGAACACTGGGGTGTATGACTATAGAACACTGGGGGTGTATGACTATAGAACACTGGGTGTGTATGACTATAGAACCCTGGGGTGAATGAATATAGAACACTGGGGGTGTATGACTATAGAACACTGGGGGTGTATGACTGTAGAACACTGGGGGGTGTATGACTATAGAACACTGGGGGTGTATGACTACAGAACACTGATGGTGTGTGACTATAGAACACTGATTGTGTATGACTACAGAACACTGATGGTGTATGACTATAGAACACTGGGGGTGTATGACTATAGAACACTGGGGTGTATGACTACAGAACACTGAGGGTGTATGACTATAGAACACTGGGATGTATCACTATAGAACACTGGGGTGTATGACTATAGAACACTGGGGTGTGTATAGAACACTGGGGGTGTATGACTATAGAACACTGGGGGTGTGTGACTATAGAACACTGAGGGTGTATGACTATAGAACACTGGGGTGTATGACTATAGAACACTGGGGTGTATGACTATATAACACTGGGGTGTATGACTATAGAACACTGGGGTGTATGACTATAGAACACTGGGGTGTATGACTATAGAACACTGGGGTGTATGACTATAGAACACTGGGGGTGTATGACTGTAGGACACTGGGGGTGTATGACTATAGAACACTGGGGGTGTATGACTATAGAACACTGGAGGTGTATGACTATAGAACACTGGGGGTGTATGACTATAGAACACTGGGGGTGTATGACTATAGAACACTGGGGGTGTATGACTATAGAACACTGATGGTGTATGACTATAGAACACTGATGGTGTATGACTATAGAACACTGGGGGTGTATGACTATAGAACACTGGGGGTGTGTGACTACAGAACACTGGGGGTGTATGACTACAGAACCCTGGGGGTGTATGACTACAGAACACTGGGGGTGTGTGACTACAGAACACTGGGGGTGTATGACTATAGAACACTGGGGGTGTATGACTATATAACACTGGGGGTGTATGAGTATAGAACACTGGGGGTGTATGACTATAGAACACTGGGGGTGTATGACTATAGAACACTGGGGGTGTGTGACTATATAACACTGGGGTGTATGACTACAGAACACTGGGGGTGTATGACTATAGAACACTGGGGGTGTATGACTATAGAACACTGGGGGTGTATGACTATAGAACACTGGGTGTGTATGACTATAGAACCCTGGGGGTGTATGACTATAGAACACTGGGGGTGTATGACTACAGAACACTGATGGTGTATGACTATAGAACACTGATGGTGTATGACTATAAAACACTGGGGTGTATGACTATAGAACACTGGGGTGTATGACTGTAGAACACTGGGGGTGTATGACTGTAGAACACTGGGTGTGTATGACTATAGAACACTGGGGGTGTATGACTATAGAACACTGGGGGTGTATGACTATAGAACACTGGGGGTGTATGACTATAGAACACTGGGGGTGTGTGACTATAGAACACTGGAGGGTGTATGACTATAGAACACTGGGGGTGTATGACTACAGAACACTGGGGGTGTATGACTATCAAAAACTGGGGGTGTATGACTATAGAACACTGGGGGTGTATGACTATAGAACACTGGGGGTGTGTGACTATAGAACACTGGGGTGTATGACTATAGAACACTGGGGGTGGATGACTATAGAACACTGGGGGTGTATGACTATAGAACACTGGGGGTGTGACTACAGAACACTGGGGGTGTATGACTACAGAACACTGGGGGTATGACTATAGAACACTGGGGGTGTATGACTATAGAACACTGATTGTATGACTACAGAACACTGATGGTGTATGACTATAGACACACTATAGAACACTGGGGGTGTATGACTACAGAACACTGGGGGTGTGTGACTGAACACTGGGGGTGTATGACTATAGAACACTGGGGTGTGTGACTACAGAACACTGAGGGTGTATGACTATAGAACACTGGGGGTGTATGACTATAGAACACTGGGGGTGTATGACTATATAACACTGGGGGTGTATGACTACAGAACACTGGGGGTGTATGACTACAGAACACTGGGGGTGTATGACTATAGAACACTGGGGTGTATGACTATAGAACACTGGGGGTGTATGACTGTAGGACACTGGGGGTGTATGACTATAGAACACTGGGGGTGTATGACTATAGAACACTGGAGGTGTATGACTATAGAACACTGGGGGTGTATGACTATAGAACACTGGGGTGTATGACTATAGAACACTGGGGGTGTATGACTATAGAACACTGATGGTGTATGACTATAGAACACTGGGGTGTATGACTATAGAACACTGGGGGTGTATGACTATAAACACTGGGGTTTATGACTATAGAACACTGGGGGTGTATGACTATAGAACACTGGGGGTGTGTGACTATAGAACACTGGGGTGTATGACTATAGAACACTGGGGGTGTATGACTATAGAACACTGGGGGTGTATGACTATAGAACACTGGGGGTGTATGACTATAGAACACTGGGGTGTATGACTATAGAACACTGGGGTGTATGACTATAGAACACTGGGGGTGTATGACTATAGAACACTGGGGGTGTATGACTATAGAACACTGACTATAGAACACTGGGGGTGTATGACTACAGAACACTGGGGGTGTATGACTACAGAACACTGGGGGTGTATGACTATAGAACACTGGGGTGTATGACTATAGAACACTGATTGTGTATGACTACAGAACACTGATGGTGTATGACTATAGAACACTGGGGTGTATGACTATAGAACACTGGGGGTGTATGACTATAGAACACTGAGGGTGTATGACTATAGAACACTGGGGTTGTATGACTATAGAACACTGGGGTGTATGACTATAGAACACTGGGGGTGTGTGACTATAGAACACTGGGGGTGTATGACTATAGAACACTGGGGGTGTGTGACTATAGAACACTGAGGGTGTATGACTATAGAACACTGGGGGTGTATGACTATAGAACACTGGGGGTGTATGACTATATAACACTGGGGGTGTATGACTACAGAACACTGGGGGTGTATGACTACAGAACACTGGGGGTGTATGACTATAGAACACTGGGGGTGTATGACTATAGAACACTGGGGGTGTATGACTGTAGGACACTGGGGGTGTATGACTATAGAACACTGGGGGTGTATGACTATAGAACACTGGAGGTGTATGACTATAGAACACTGGGGGTGTATGACTATAGAACACTGGGGGTGTATGACTATAGAACACTGGGGGTGGACTATAGAACACTGATGGTGTATGACTATAGAACACTGGGGGTGTATGACTATAGGACACTGGGGGTGTATGACTATCAAACACTGGGGGTTTATGACTATAGAACACTGGGGGTGTATGACTATAGAACACTGGGGGTGTGTGACTATAGAACACTGGGGGTGTATGACTATAGAACACTGGGGTGTATGACTATAGAACACTGGGTGTATGACTATAGAACACTGGGGGTGTATGACTATAGAACACTGGGGGTGTATAACTATAATACACTGGGGGTGTGTGACTATAGAACACTGGGGGTGTATGACTATAGAACACTGGGGGTGTATGACTATAGAACACTGGGGGTGTGTGACTATAGAACACTGGGGGTGTGTGACTATAGAACACTGGGGGTGTATGACTATAGAACACTGGGGGTGTGTGACTATAGAACACTGGGGGTGTATGACTACAGAACACTGATGGTGTATGACTATAGAACACTGATGGTGTATGACTATAGAACACTGGGGGTGTATGACTATAGAACAATGGGGGTGTGTGACTACAGAACACTGGGGGTGTATGACTATAGAACACTGGGGGTGTGTGACTATAGAACACTGGGGGTGTGTGACTATAGAACACTGGGGGTGTATGACTATAGAACACTGGGGGTGTGTGACTATAGAACACTGGGGGTGTATGACTATAGAACACTGGGGGTGTATGACTATAGAACACTGGGGGTGTATGACTACAGAACACTGATGGTGTATGACTATAGAACACTGATGGTGTATGACTATAGAACACTGGGGGTGTATGACTATAGAACAATGGGGGTGTGTGACTACAGAACACTGGGGGTGTATGACTACAGAACCCTGGGGGTGTATGACTACAGAACACTGGGGGTGTGTGACTACAGAACACTGGGGGTGTATGACTATAGAACACTGGGGGTGTGTGACTATATAACACTGGGGGTGTATGAGTATAGAACACTGGGGGTGTATGACTATAGAACACTGGGGGTGTGTGACTATAGAACACTGTGGGTGTATGACTATAGAACACTGGGGGTGTATGACTATAGAACACTGGGGGTGTGTGACTATATAACACTGGGGTGTATGACTATAGAACACTGGGGTGTGTGACTATAGAACACTGGGGGTGTATGACTATAGAACACTGGGGTGTGTGACTATAGAACACTGGGGGTGTGTGACTACAGAACACTGGGGGTGTATGACTATAGAACACTGGGGTTGTGTGACTATATAACACTGGGGGTGTATGAGTATAGAACACTGGGGGTGTATGACTATAGAACACTGGGGTGTGTGACTATAGAACACTGGGGGTGTATGACTATAGAACACTGGGGTGTATGACTACAGAACACTGGGGTGTGTGACTATATAACACTGGGGGTGTATGACTATAGAACACTGGGGGTGTATGACTATAGAACACTGGGGGTGTATGACTACAGAACACTGGGGGTGTATGACTATATAACACTGGGGGTGTATGACTGTAGAACACTGGGTGTGTATGACTATAGAACACTGGGGGTGTGTGACTATATAACACTGGGGTGTATGACTACAGAACACTGGGGGTGTATGACTATAGAACACTGGGGTGTATGACTATAGAACACTGGGGGTGTATGACTATAGAACACTGGGGTGTGTATGACTATAGAACCCTGGGGTGTATGACTATAGAACACTGGGTGTATGACTACAGAACACTGATGGTGTATGACTATAGAACACTGATGGTGTATGACTATAAAACACTGGGGGTGTATGACTATAGAACACTGGGGTGTATGACTGTAGAACACTGGGGTGTATGACTGTAGAACACTGGGGTGTATGACTATAGAACACTGGGGGTGTATGACTATAGAACACTGGGGGTGTATGACTATAGAACACTGGGGGTGTATGACTATAGAACACTGGGGGTGTATGACTACAGAACACTGAGGGTGTATGACTATAGAACACTGGGGGTGTATGACTACAGAACACTGGGGTGTATGACTATCAAACACTGGGGGTGTATGACTATAGAACACTGGGGTGTATGACTATAGAACACTGGGGGTGTGTGACTATAGAACACTGGGGGTGTGTGACTATAGAACACTGGGGGTGGATGACTATAGAACACTGGGGGTGTATGAATATAGAACACTGGGGGTGTGTGACTACAGAACACTGGGGTGTATGACTACAGAACACTGGGGGTGTATGACTATAGAACACTGGGGGTGTATGACTATAGAACACTGGGGGTGTATGACTATAGAACACTGGGGGTGTGTGACTATAGAACACTGGGGGTGTATGACTATAGAACACTGGGGTGTGTGACTATAGAACACTGAGGGTGTATGACTATAGAACACTGGGGGTGTATGACTATAGAACACTGGGGGTGTATGACTATAGAACACTGGGGTGTGTGACTACAGAACACTGGGGGTGTATGACTACAGAACACTGGGGGTGTATGACTATAGAACACTGGGGGTGTATGACTATAGAACACTGGGGGTGTATGACTGTAGAACACTGGGGGTGTATGACTATAGAACACTGGGGGTGTATGACTATAGAACACTGGGGGTGTATGACTATAGAACACTGGGGGTGTATGACTATAGAACACTGGGTGTGTATGACTATAGAACACTGGGGGTGTATGACTATAGAACACTGGGGTGTATGACTATAGAACACTGGGGTGTATGACTATAGAACACTGGGGGTGTATGACTACAGAACACTGATGGTGTGTGACTATAGAACACTGTATGACTACAGAACACTGATGGTGTATGACTATAGAACACTGGGGGTGTATGACTATAGAACACTGGGGGTGTATGACTACAGAACACTGAGGGTGTATGACTATAGAACACTGGGGATGTATCACTATAGAACACTGGGGTGTATGACTATAGAACACTGGGGTGTGTGACTATAGAACACTGGGGGTGTATGACTATAGAACACTGGGGTGTGTGACTATAGAACACTGAGGGTGTATGACTATAGAACACTGGGGGTGTATGACTATAGAACACTGGGGGTGTATGACTATATAACACTGGGGGTGTATGACTACAGAACACTGGGGGTGTATGACTGGGGTGTATGACTATAGAACACTGGGGGTGTATGACTGTAGAACACTGGGGTGTATGACTGTAGGACACTGGGGGTGTATGACTATAGAACACTGGGGGTGTATGACTATAGAACACTGGAGGTGTATGACTATAGAACACTGGGGGTGTATGACTATAGAACACTGGGGTGTATGACTATAGAACACTGGACTATAGAAACACTGATGGTGTATGACTATAGAACACTGATGGTGTATGACTATAGAACACTGGGGGTGTATGACTATAGAACACTGGGGGTGTATGACTACAGAACACTGGGGGTGTATGACTACAGAACACTGGGGGTGTATGACTACAGAACACTGGGGGTGTATGACTACAGAACACTGGGGGTGTATGACTAGAACAGTGTGACACTGGGGGTGTATGACTATAGAACACTGGGGGTGTATGACTATAGAACACTGGGGTGTATGACTATAGAACACTGGGGGTGTGTGACTATAGAACACTGGGGTGTATGACTATAGAACACTGGGGTGTATGACTATAGAACACTGGGGGTGTATGACTATAGAACACTGGGGGTGTATGACTATAGAACACTGGGGGTGTATGACTATAGAACACTGTGGGTGTATGACTATAGAACACTGGGGGTGTATGACTATAGAACACTGGGGGTGTATGACTACAGAACACTGGGGGTGTGTGACTATATAACACTGGGGGTGTATGACTATAGAACACTGGGGGTGTATGACTACAGAACACTGGGGGTGTATGACTATAGAACACTGGGGGTGTATGACTGTAGAACACTGGGGGTGTATGACTATAGAACACTGGGGGTGTGTGACTATATAACACTGGGGGTGTATGACTACAGAACACTGGGGGTGTATGACTATAGAACACTGGGGGTGTATGACTATAGAACACTGGGGTGTATGACTATAGAACACTGGGTGTGTATGACTATAGAACCCTGGGGGTGTATGACTATAGAACACTGGGGGTGTATGACTACAGAACACTGATGGTGTATGACTATAGAACACTGATGGTGTATGACTATAAAACACTGGGGTGTATGACTATAGAACACTGGGGGTGTATGACTGTAGAACACTGGGGGTGTATGACTGTAGAACACTGGGTGTGTATGACTATAGAACACTGGGGGTGTATGACTATAGAACACTGGGGGTGTATGACTATAGAACACTGGGGGTGTATGACTATAGAACACTGGGGGTGTATGACTACAGAACACTGAGGGTGTATGACTATAGAACACTGGGGGTGTATGACTACAGAACACTGGGGGTGTATGACTATCAAACACTGGGGTGTATGACTATAGAACACTGGGGGTGTATGACTATAGAACACTGGGAGTGTGTGACTATAGAACACTGGGGGTGTGTGACTATAGAACACTGGGGTGGATGACTATAGAACACTGGGGGTGTATGAATATAGAACACTGGGGGTGTGTGACTACAGAACACTGGGGGTGTATGACTACAGAACACTGGGGTGTATGACTATAGCACACACTATAGAACACTGATTGTGTATGACTACAGAACACTGATGGTGTATGACTATAGAACACTGGGGGTGTATGACTATAGAACACTGGGGGTGTATGACTACAGAACACTGAGGGTGTATGACTATAGAACACTGGGGGTGTATCACTATAGAACACTGGGGTGTATGACTATAGAACACTGGGGGTGTGTGACTATAGAACACTGGGGTGTATGACTATAGAACACTGGGGGTGTGTGACTATAGAACACTGAGGGTGTATGACTATAGAACACTGGGGGTGTATGACTATAGAACACTGGGGTGTATGACTATATAACACTGGGGGTGTATGACTACAGAACACTGGGGGTGTATGACTACAGAACACTGGGGTGTATGACTATAGAACACTGGGGGGTGTATGACTATAGAACACTGGGGGTGTATGACTGTAGGACACTGGGGGGTGTATGACTATAGAACACTGGGGGTGTATGACTATAGAACACTGGAGGTGTATGACTATAGAACACTGGGGGTGTATGACTATAGAACACTGGGGGTGTATGACTATAGAACACTGGGGGTGTATGACTATAGAACACTGATGGTGTATGACTATAGAACACTGGGGGTGTATGACTATAGGACACTGGGGGTGTATGACTATCAAACACTGGGGGTTTATGACTATAGAACACTGGGGGTGTATGACTATAGAACACTGGGGGTGTGTGACTATAGAACACTGGGGGTGTATGACTATAGAACACTGGGGGTGTATGACTATAGAACACTGGGGGTGTATGACTATAGAACACTGGGGTGTATGACTATAGAACACTGGGGGTGTATGACTATAGAACACTGGGGTGTGTGACTATAGAACACTGGGGGTGTGTGACTATAGAACACTGGGGTGGATGACTATAGAACACTGGGGTGTATGAATATAGAACACTGGGGGTGTGTGACTACAGAACACTGGGGGTGTATGACTACAGAACACTGGGGGTGTATGACTATAGAACACTGGGGGTGTATGACTATAGAACACTGATTGTGTATGACTACAGAACACTGATGGTGTATGACTATAGAACACTGGGGGTGTATGACTATAGAACACTGGGGGTGTATGACTACAGAACACTGAGGGTGTATGACTATAGAACACTGGGGTGTATCACTATAGAACACTGGGGGTGTATGACTATAGAACACTGGGGGTGTGTGACTATAGAACACTGGGGGTGTATGACTATAGAACACTGGGGTGTGTGACTATAGAACACTGAGGGTGTATGACTATAGAACACTGGGGGTGTATGACTATAGAACACTGGGGGTGTATGACTATAGAACACTGGGGGTGTATGATAGAACACTGGGGGTGTATGACTGACAGAACACTGGGGGTGTATGACTATAGGACACTGGGGGTGTATGACTATCAAACACTGGGGGTTTATGACTATAGAACACTGGGGGTGTATGACTATAGAACACTGGGGGGTGTATGACTGACTATAGAACACTGGGGTGTATGACTATAGAACACTGGGGGTATACACTATAGGGGTGTATGACTATAGAACACTGGGGGTATAATACATGTGACTATAGAACACTGGGGTGTATGATAGAACACTGGGGTGTATGACTATATAACACTGGGGGTGTATGACTATAGAACACTGGGGGTGTATGACTATAGAACACTGGGGGTGTATGACTATAGAACACTGGGGTGTATGACTATAATACACTGGGAAGTGTGACTATGAACACTGGGGGTGTATGACTATAGAACACTGGGGTGTATGACTATAGAACACTGGGGGTGTATGACTATAGAACACTGGGGTTATGACTATAATACACTGGGGGTGTGTGACTATAGAACACTGGGGGTGTATGACTATAGACACACTGGGGGTGTGTGACTATAGAACACTGGGGGTGTATGACTATAGAACACTGGGGGTGTATGACTATAGAACACTGGGGTGTGTGACTATAGAACACTGGGGGTGTATGACTATAGAACACTGGGGGTGTATGACTATAGAACACTGGGGGTGTATAGAACACTATAATAGAACACTGGGGGGTGTGTAGAACACTGACTACAGAACACTGATGGTGTATGACTATAGAACACTGATGGTGTATGACTATAGAACACTGGGGTGTATGACTATAGAACTGATACAGAACACTGGGGGTGTATGACTATAGAACACTGGGGGTGTGTGACTATAGAACACTGGGGGTGTGTGACTATAGAACACTGGGGGTGTATGACTATAGAACACTGGGGGTGTGTGACTATAGAACACTGGGGGTGTGACTATAGAACACTGGGGGTGTATGACTATAGAACACTGGGGGTGTATGACTACAGAACACTGATGGTGTATGACTATAGAACACTGATGGTGTATGACTATAGAACACTGGGGTGTATGACTATAGAACAATGGGGGTGTGTGACTACAGAACACTGGGGTGTATGACTATATGACTACAGAACACTGGGGGTGTGTGACTATAGAACACTGGGGGTGTATGTAGAACACTGGGGTGTGTGACTATATAACACTAGAACACTGGGGGTGACTATAGAACACTGGGGGTGTGTGACTATAGAACACTGTGGGTGTATGACTATAGAACACTGGGGGTGTATGACTATAGAACACTGGGGGGTGTGTGACTATATAACACTGGGGGTGTATGACTATAGAACACTGGGGGTGTGTGACTATAGAACACTGGGGTGTATGACTACAGAACCCTGGGGGTGTATGACTATAGAACACTGTGACTACAGAACACTGGGGTGTATGACTATAGTGTATGACTATAGAACACTGGGGTGTATGACTATAGAACACTGGGGGTGTATGACTATAGAACACTGGGGGTGTGTGACTATGAACACTGGGGGTGTATGACTATAGAACACACTACAGAACACTGGGGGTGTATGACTATAGAACACTGGGGGTGTATGACTATAGAACACTGGGGGTGTATGACTATAGAACACTGGGGGTGTATGACTATAGAACACTGGGGGTGTATGACTATAGAACACTGGGGGTGTATGACTATAGAACACTGGGGTGTATGACTATAGAACACTATATAGAACACTGGGGGTGTATGACTATAGAACACTGGGGGTGTATGACTGTAGAACACTGGGGGTGTATGACTATAGAACACTGGGGGTGTATGACTATAGAACACTGGGGGGGGTAGAACACTGGGTGTGTATGACTATAGAACACTGGGGGTGTATGACTATAGAACACTGGGGGTGTATGACTATAGAACACTGGGGGTGTATGACTGTAGAACACTGGGGGTGTATGACTGTAGAACACTGGGTGTGTATGACTATAGAACACTGGGGGTGTATGACTATAGAACACTGGGGGTGTATGACTACAGAACACTGGGGGTGTATGACTATAGAACACTGGGGTGTATGACTACAGAACACTGGGGGTGTATGACTATAGAACACTGGGGGTGGATGACTATAGAACACTGGGGGGTTGTGTACAGAACACTGACTACAGAACACTGGGGGTGTATGACTATAGAACACTGGGGGTGTATGACTATAGAACACTGGGGGTGTGTGTACAGAACACTGGGGTGTATGACTATAGAACACTGGGGGTGTGTGACTATATAACACTGGGGGTGTATGACTATAGAACACTGGGGGTGACTATAGAACACTGGGGGTGTGTGACTATAGAACACTGGGGGTGTATGACTATAGAACACTGGGGGTGTGTGACTATAGAACACTGGGGGTGTATGACTATAGAACACTGGGGGTGTATGACTATAGAACACTGGGGGTGTATGACTACAGAACACTGGGGGTGTGTGACTATATAACACTGGGGGTGTATGACTGTAGAACACTGGGTGTGTATGACTATAGAACACTGGGGGTGTGTGACTATATAACACTGGGGGTGTATGACTACAGAACACTGGGGGTGTATGACTATAGAACACTGGGGGTGTATGACTATAGAACACTGGGGGTGTATGACTATAGAACACTGGGTGTGTATGACTATAGAACCCTGGGGGTGTATGACTATAGAACACTGGGGGTGTATGACTACAGAACACTGATGGTGTATGACTATAGAACACTGATGGTGTATGACTATAAAACACTGGGGGTGTATGACTATAGAACACTGGGGGTGTATGACTGTAGAACACTGGGGGTGTATGACTGTAGAACACTGGGTGTGTATGACTATAGAACACTGGGGTGTATGACTATAGAACACTGGGGTGTATGACTATAGAACACTGGGGGTGTATGACTATAGAACACTGGGGGTGTATGACTACAGAACACTGAGGGTGTATGACTATAGAACACTGGGGGTGTATGACTACAGAACACTGGGGGTGTATGACTATCAAACACTGGGGGTGTATGACTATAGAACACTGGGGGTGTATGACTATAGAACACTGGGGGTGTGTGACTATAGAACACTGGGGGTGTGTGACTATAGAACACTGGGGGTGGATGACTATAGAACACTGGGGGTGTATGAATATAGAACACTGGGGGTGTGTGACTACAGAACACTGGGGGTGTATGACTACAGAACACTGGGGGTGTATGACTATAGAACACTGGGGTGTATGACTATAGAACACTGGGTGTATGACTACAGAACACTGGGGTGTGTGACTATAGAACACTGGGGGTGTATGACTACAGAACACTGGGGTGTATGACTATAGAACACTGGGGGTGTATGACTATAGAACACTGGGGGTGTATGACTATAGAACACTGGGGGTGTGTGACTATAGAACACTGGGGGTGTATGACTATAGAACACTGGGGGTGTATGAACACTGAGGGTGTATGACTATAGAACACTGGGGTGTATGACTATAGAACACTGGGGGTGTATGACTATATAACACTGGGGGTGTATGACTACAGAACACTGGGGTGTATGACTACAGAACACTGGGGGTGTATGACTATAGAACACTGGGGTGTATGACTATAGAACACTGGGGGTGTATGACTATAGGACACTGGGGGTGTATGACTATAGAACACTGGGGGTGTGACTATAGAACACTGGGGGTGTATGACTATAGAACACTGGGGGTGTATGACTATAGAACACTGGGTGTGTATGACTATAGAACCCTGGGGGTGAATGAATATAGAACACTGGGGGTGTATGACTATAGAACACTGGGGGTGTATGACTGTAGAACACTGGGGGTGTATGACTATAGAACACTGGGGGTGTATGACTACAGAACACTGATGGTGTGTGACTATAGAACACTGATTGTGTATGACTACAGAACACTGATGGTGTATGACTATAGAACACTGGGGGTGTATGACTATAGAACACTGGGGGTGTATGACTACAGAACACTGAGGGTGTATGACTATAGAACACTGGGGATGTATCACTATAGAACACTGGGGGTGTATGACTATAGAACACTGGGGGTGTGTGACTATAGAACACTGGGGTGTATGACTATAGAACACTGGGGTGTGTGACTATAGAACACTGAGGGTGTATGACTATAGAACACTGGGGTGTATGACTATAGAACACTGGGGGTGTATGACTATATAACACTGGGGTGTATGACTACAGAACACTGGGGGTGTATGACTACAGAACACTGGGGGTGTATGACTATAGAACACTGGGGGTGTATGACTGTAGAACACTGGGGGTGTATGACTGTAGGACACTGGGGGTGTATGACTATAGAACACTGGGGGTGTATGACTATAGAACACTGGAGGTGTATGACTATAGAACACTGGGGGTGTATGACTATAGAACACTGGGGGTGTATGACTATAGAACACTGGGGTGTATGACTATAGAACACTGATGGTGTATGACTATAGAACACTGATGGTGTATGACTATAGAACACTGGGGGTGTATGACTATAGAACACTGGGGGTGTGTGACTACAGAACACTGGGGGTGTATGACTACAGAACCCTGGGGGTGTATGACTACAGAACACTGGGGGTGTGTGACTACAGAACACTGGGGGTGTATGACTATAGAACACTGGGGGTGTGTGACTATATAACACTGGGGGTGTATGAGTATAGAACACTGGGGGTGTATGACTATAGAACACTGGGGGTGTATGACTATAGAACACTGGGGGTGTGTGACTATAGAACACTGTGGGTGTATGACTATAGAACACTGGGGGTGTATGAGTATAGAACACTGGGGGTGTATGACTATAGAACACTGGGGGTGTATGACTATAGAACACTGGGGGTGTGTGACTATAGAACACTGTGGGTGTATGACTATAGAACACTGGGGGTGTATGACTATAGAACACTGGGGGGTGTATGACTACAGAACACTGGGGTGTGTGACTATATAACACTGGGGGTGTATGACTATAGAACACTGGGGGTGTATGACTACAGAACACTGGGGGTGTATGACTATAGAACACTGGGGGTGTATGACTGTAGAACACTGGGGGTGTATGACTGTAGAACACTGGGTGTGTATGACTATAGAACACTGGGGGTGTGTGACTATATAACACTGGGGGTGTATGACTACAGAACACTGGGGGTGTATGACTATAGAACACTGGGGGTGTATGACTATAGAACACTGGGGGTGTATGACTATAGAACACTGGGTGTGTATGACTATAGAACCCTGGGGGTGTATGACTATAGAACACTGGGGGTGTATGACTACAGAACACTGATGGTGTATGACTATAGAACACTGATGGTGTATGACTATAAAACACTGGGGGTGTATGACTATAGAACACTGGGGGTGTATGACTGTAGAACACTGGGGGTGTATGACTGTAGAACACTGGGTGTGTATGACTATAGAACACTGGGGTGTATGACTATAGAACACTGGGGGTGTATGACTATAGAACACTGGGGGTGTATGACTATAGAACACTGGGGGTGTATGACTACAGAACACTGAGGGTGTATGACTATAGAACACTGGGGGTGTATGACTACAGAACACTGGGGGTGTATGACTATCAAACACTGGGGGTGTATGACTATAGAACACTGGGGGTGTATGACTATAGAACACTGGGAGTGTGTGACTATAGAACACTGGGGGTGTGTGACTATAGAACACTGGGGGTGGATGACTATAGAACACTGGGGGTGTATGAATATAGAACACTGGGGTGTGTGACTACAGAACACTGGGGGTGTATGACTACAGAACACTGGGGGTGTATGACTATAGAACACTGGGGGTGTATGACTATAGAACACTGATTGTGTATGACTACAGAACACTGATGGTGTATGACTATAGAACACTGGGGGTGTATGACTATAGAACACTGGGGGTGTATGACTACAGAACACTGAGGGTGTATGACTATAGAACACTGGGGGTGTATCACTATAGAACACTGGGGGTGTATGACTATAGAACACTGGGGTGTGTGACTATAGAACACTGGGGGTGTATGACTATAGAACACTGGGGGTGTGTGACTATAGAACACTGAGGGTGTATGACTATAGAACACTGGGGTGTATGACTATAGAACACTGGGGGTGTATGACTATATAACACTGGGGGTGTATGACTACAGAACACTGGGGGTGTATGACTACAGAACACTGGGGGTGTATGACTATAGACCACTGGGGGTGTATGACTATAGAACACTGGGGGTGTATGACTGTAGGACACTGGGGGTGTATGACTATAGAACACTGGGGGTGTATGACTATAGAACACTGGAGGTGTATGACTATAGAACACTGGGGGTGTATGACTATAGAACACTGGGGGTGTATGACTATAGAACACTGGGGGTGTATGACTATAGAACACTGATGGTGTATGACTATAGAACACTGGGGGTGTATGACTATAGGACACTGGGGGTGTATGACTATCAAACACTGGGGGTTTATGACTATAGAACACTGGGGGTGTATGACTATAGAACACTGGGGTGTGTGACTATAGAACACTGGGGGTGTATGACTATAGAACACTGGGGTGTATGACTATAGAACACTGGGGGTGTATGACTATAGAACACTGGGGGTGTATGACTATAGAACACTGGGGGTGTATAACTATAGAACACTGGGGGTGTGTGACTATAGAACACTGGGGGTGTGTGACTATAGAACACTGGGGGTGGATGACTATAGAACACTGGGGGTGTATGAATATAGAACACTGGGGGTGTGTGACTACAGAACACTGGGGTGTATGACTACAGAACACTGGGGGTGTATGACTATAGAACACTGGGGGTGTATGACTATAGAACACTGATTGTGTATGACTACAGAACACTGATGGTGTATGACTATAGAACACTGGGGGTGTATGACTATAGAACACTGGGGGTGTATGACTACAGAACACTGAGGGTGTATGACTATAGAACACTGGGGGTGTATCACTATAGAACACTGGGGGTGTATGACTATAGAACACTGGGGGTGTGTGACTATAGAACACTGGGGGTGTATGACTATAGAACACTGGGGGTGTGTGACTATAGAACACTGAGGGTGTATGACTATAGAACACTGGGGGTGTATGACTATAGAACACTGGGGGTGTATGACTATAGAACACTGGGGTGTATGACTATAGAACACTGGGGGTGTATGACTATAGAACACTGATGGTGTATGTAGAACACTGGGGGGTGTATGACTATAGGACACTGGGGTGTATGACTATCAAACACTGGGGTTTATGACTATAGAACACTGGGGGTGTATGACTATAGAACACTGGGGGTGTGTGACTATAGAGACACTGGGGTGTATGACTATAGAACACTGGGGGTGTATGACTATAGAACACTGGGGGGTATATGACTATAGAACACTGGGGGTGTATGACTATAGAACACTGGGGGTGTATGACTACAGATACACTGGGGGTGTATGACTATAGAACACTGGGGGTGTATGACTATAGAACACTGGGGGTGTATGACTATAGAACACTGGGGTGTGTGACTATATAACACTGGGGTGTGTACTGGGGGTGTATGACTATAGAACACTGGGGGTGTATGACTATAGAACACTGGGGGTGTATGACTACAGAACACTGGGTGTATGACTATAGAACACTGGGGGTGTATGACTACAGAACACTGGGGGTGTATGACTATAGAACACTGGGGTGGATGACTATAGAACACTGGGGGTGTATGACTATAAACACTGGGGGTGTGTGACTATAGAACACTGGGGGTGTATGACTATAGAACACTGGGGGTGTATGACTATAATACACTGGGGGTGTGTGACTATAGAACACTGAGTGTATGACTATAGAACACTGGGGGTGTATGACTATAGAACACTGGGGTGTATGACTATAGAACACTGGGGGTGTATGACTATAGAACACTGGGGTGTATGACTATAGAACACTGGGGGTGTGTGACTATAGAACACTGGGGGTGTATGACTATAGAACACTGGGGTGTGTGACTATAAGAACACTGTATGACTACAGAGCGTGATGGTGTATGACTATAGGTACTGATGGTGTATGACTATAGAAATGTATGACTACAGAACAATGGGGGTGTGTGACTACAGAACACTGGGGGTGTATGACTACAGAACACTGGGGGGTGTATGACTATAGAACACTGGGGGTGTGTGACTATAGAACACTGGGGTGTATGACTATAGAACACTGGGTGTGTATGACTATAGAACACTGGGGGTGTATGACTATAGAACACTGGGTGTATGACTATAGAACACTGGGGGTGTATGACTACAGAACACTGATGGTGTATGACTATAGAACACTGATGGTGTATGACTATAGAACACTGGGGTGTATGACTATAGAACAATGGGGGTGTGTGACTACAGAACACTGGGGTGTATGACTACAGAACCCTGGGGTGTATGACTACAGAACACTGGGGGTGTGTGACTACAGAACACTGGGGGTGTATGACTATAGAACACTGGGGTGTGTGACTATATAACACTGGGGTGTATGAGTATAGAACACTGGGGGTGTATGACTATAGAACACTGGGGTGTGTGACTATAGAACACTGTGGGTGTATGACTATAGAACACTGGGGGGTGTATGACTATAGAACACTGGGGGTGTGTGACTATAACACTGGGGTGTATGACTATAGAACACTGGGGTGTGTGACTACAGAACACTGGGGGTGTATGACTACAGAACCCTGGGGGTGTATGACTATAGAACACTGGGGGTGTGTGACTACAGAACACTGGGGGTGTATGACTATAGAACACTGGGGTTGTGTGACTATATAACACTGGGGGTGTATGAGTATAGAACACTGGGGGTGTATGACTATAGAACACTGGGGGTGTGTGACTATAGAACACTGGGGGTGTATGACTATAGAACACTGGGGGTGTATGACTACAGAACACTGGGGGTGTGTGACTATATAACACTGGGGGTGTATGACTATAGAACACTGGGGGTGTATGACTATAGAACACTGGGGGTGTATGACTATAGAACACTGGGGGTGTATGACTATAGAACACTGGGGGTGTATGACTATAGAACCCTGGGGGTGTATGAATATAGAACACTGGGGGTGTATGACTGTAGAACACTGGGGGTGTATGACTATAGAACACTGGGGGTGTATGACTATAGAACACTGGGGGTGTATGACTGTAGAACACTGGGGGTGTATGACTATAGAACACTGGGGGTGTATGACTATAGAACACTGGGGGTGTATGACTGTAGAACACTGGGTGTGTATGACTATAGAACACTGGGGGTGTATGACTATAGAACACTGGGGGTGTATGACTGTAGAACACTGGGGGTGTATGACTGTAGAACACTGGGGGTGTATGACTGTAGAACACTGGGTGTGTATGACTATAGAACACTGGGGGTGTATGACTATAGAACACTGGGGGTGTATGACTACAGAACACTGGGGGTGTATGACTATAGAACACTGGGGGTGTATGACTACAGAACACTGGGGGTGTATGACTATAGAACACTGGGGGTGGATGACTATAGAACACTGGGGGTGTATGAATATAGAACACTGGGGGTGTGTGACTACAGAACACTGGGGGTGTATGACTACAGAACACTGGGGGTGTATGACTATAGAACACTGGGGGTGTATGACTATAGAACACTGATGGTGTATGACTACAGAACACTGATGGTGTATGACTATAGAACACTGGGGGTGTATGACTATAGAACACTGGGGGTGTATGACTACAGAACACTGGGGGCGTATGACTATAGAACACTGGGGGTGTATGACTATAGAACACTGGGGGTGTATGACTATAGAACACTGGGGGTGTATCTGGATAAGAGCGTCTGCTAAATGACTTAAATGTAAATGTAAATGTATGACTACAGAACACTGGGGGTGTGTGACTATATAACACTGGGGGTGTATGACTACAGAACACTGGGGGTGTATGACTATAGAACACTGGGGGTGTATGACTATAGAACACTGGGGGTGTATGACTATAGAACACTGGGTGTGTATGACTATAGAACCCTGGGGGTGTATGACTATAGAACACTGGGGGTGTATGACTATAGAACACTGGGGGTGTATGACTACAGAACACTGATGGTGTATGACTATAGAACACTGATGGTGTATGACTATAGAACACTGGGGGTGTATGACTATAGAACACTGGGGGTGTATGACTGTAGAACACTGGGGGTGTATGACTGTAGAACACTGGGTGTGTATGACTATAGAACACTGGGGGTGTATACTACAGAACACTGGGGGTGTATGACTATAGAACACTGGGGTGTATGACTATAGAACACTAGGGGTGTATGACTACAGAACACTGGGGGTGTATGACTATAGAACACTGGGGGTGTATGACTATAGAACACTGATTGTGTATGACTACAGTGTGGTGTATGACTATAGAACACTGGGGTGTATGACTATAGAACACTGGGGGTGTATGACTACAGAACACTGGGGGTGTATGACTATAGAACACTGGGGGTGTATCACTATAGAACACTGGGGGTGTATGACTATAGAACACTGGGGGTGTATGACTATAGAACACTGGGGGTGTATGACTATAGAACACTGGGGGTGTATGACTATAGAACACTGGGGGTGTATGACTACAGAACACTGATGGTGTATGACTATAGAACACTGGGGGTGTATGAATATAGAACACTGGTGGTGTATGACTATAGAACACTGGGGGTGTATGACTATAGAACACTGGGGGTGTATGACTATAGAACACTGGGGGTGTATGACTATAGAACACTGATGGTGTATGACTATAGAACACTGATGGTGTATGACTATAGAACACTGGGGGTGTATGACTATAGAACACTGGGGGTGTGTGACTATAGAACATGCAGTATGATGCCATTCTTAACAAGACTGGACCAGAGCCGTTTTACATTTGATAAAGTCAAGGTCTGTGGAAGTTCACAACTAGGAAGGGAATAGAGGTGAAACACCTTTTTTGCTGTGTAGTTCACCCAACAATGTCTGTCTCTTCCATCCTGCACACCTAAATTAGATATCATCCATATGTGATATCTATACTGAACAAAAATATAAACACAACATGTAAAGTGTTGGTCCCATGTTTCATGAGCTGAAATAAAAGATCCCAGAAATGTTCCATACGCACAAAAAGCTTATTTCTCTCAAATGTTTTGCACAATTGTGTTTACTTCCCTGTTACTAAGAATGTGTCTCCTTTGCCAAGATAAACCTGACAGGTGTGGCATATCAAGAAACTAAACAGCATGATCACTACACAGGTGCACCTTGTGCTGGTGACAATAAACGCCACTCTAAAATATGCAATTTTGTCACACAACGCCAGCCCAGGACCTCCACATCCAACCGGCCTCACAACCGCAGACCACGTGTAACCATTCCAGCCCAGGACCTCCACATCCAACCGGCCTCACAACCGGAGACCACGCGTAACCATTCCAGCCCAGGACCTCCACATCCAACCGGCCTCACAACAGACCACGTGTAACCATGCCAGCCCAGGACCTCCACATCTGGCTTCACCTGCAGGATCAATGCTGAGGGTATTTATGTCTGGAATAAAGCCCTTTGTGGTGAAAAACACTGGGCCTGGCTGAACCCTGGCTCCCCAGCGGGTGGACCTATGCCCTCCGAGGCCCACCCAGCCGATGACACAACTGTGGAAAGTATTGGAGTCAACATGGGCCAGCAATCCCTGTGGAATGCTTTTCGACACCTTGTAGAGTCCATGCCCCGATGAATTGAAGCTGTTCTGAGGGCAAAAGTGAGGGGCGTGGTGCAACTCAATATTAGTGTTCTTAATGTTTTGTACACTCAGTGTAGTGCACTACTTTGACCAGGGCTGTAGGGAACAAGGAGCCACTTGGGACCCACCCTCCCTCCCCATTATGTCAACTATTATGCATGGAATTAGATTTGAAGCGGCTGGTATATACCTGTTGCTAAGCGACGCCTCCCGACCCCGACCAGGGGGGATATAGTTATCCTACACGGTACCAACATAAACAAGGCCACAACAACTCTACATGCATCTTAAAATGGCACCTTTTAAGCATTCTAGTGCACTACTAAGGACTAAACCCCATAGGGAATCTGGCCCAAAATTAGCACACTTTAATATGGAATAGGATGCTTTTTGAGACACACCTTATATCATTTATCCTCACACAGGTGAGTTCATCATAATGCTACTTATAAACCTGGGTATTGAATGAAGTGCATTTGTCCATGGTACCCATGGCGGCCCCGGTTCTCATGTTCAATGTGGGCGTTCTATCTGAATTACACCTGATGTACACAATATAGAACCATAAAATTATCCAATCCTAGATATATTTACACTTGAATACATATGTTTACCTATTTCGTTTTTCACGCGTATAGAAAAGCATATACGTCTTTGATACAGGCCAGGCAGATACCCATAACTTTCAATGTCACTTTGGTTCAGCGTTCTAAATCAGAACAGGATGGATTCTAGCCTGGGTACCAGTCTGTGTGTTTTCGATCATGCCACTTCTAGCCAAGGACAAACAGACTGATACCCAGGCTAGATGGACTCCCTTATGGAGCGAGATCCTCACTTGTATCCCAGAGGACATTGTGTTCTCAGCAGCCAGTCGGGCCGTTGTAAGGTGTGATAAAGGATGATAAAGAATAAGAAGAAAGGCACCGTACTGTAGTCATGAACATGAAAGTGAATGAAATACCATAGTATCTTCATGGTACCTGAAGGTACTGAAGACACTTTGCTATGTGGACTAACTGTGGCCATGGTGACTGCAGTCTGCAGCAGTGTTTTCTCAGGACCCGTAGTCCGTGAAAATGAAAGTGAATAAAAATGACAATTAATGTTTTCATCTGGGGGTAGCCTACTGCTCTTTCTTTGACATGTAAACTAAGCTAATCGTGGCCGTGAGGAAGCAGGCTGCTTTAGGGCTGTGAGGAAGCAGGCTGCTTTAGGGCTGTGAGGAAGCAGGCTGCTTTAGGGCTGTGAGGAAGCAGGCTGCTTTAGGGCTGTGAGGAAGCAGGCTGCTTTAGGGCTGTGAGGAAGCAGGCTGCTTTAGGGCTGTGAGGAAACAGGCTGCTTTAGGGCCGTGAGGAAACAGGCTGCTTTAGGGCTGTGAGGAAACAGGCTGCTTTAGGGCTGTGAGGAAACAGGCTGCTTTAGGGCCGTGAGGAAACAGGCTGCTTTAGGGCCGTGAGGAAACAGGCTGCTTTAGGGCCGTGAGGAAACAGGCTGCTTTAGGGCTGTGAGGAAACAGGCTGCTTTAGGGCTGTGAGGAAACAGGCTGCTTTAGGGCCGTGAGGAAACAGGCTGCTTTAGGGCTGTGAGGAAGCAGGCTGCTTTAGGGCTGTGAGGAAGCAGGCTGCTTTAGGGCCGTGAGGAACGTACTTTTTACAGCACTGGTAAGCAGGCTGCTTTAGGGCTGTGAGGAAACAGGCTGCTTTAGGGCCGTGAGGAAACAGGCTGATTTAGGGCCGTGAGGAAACAGCCTGCTTTAGGGCCGTGAGGAAACAGGCTGCTTTAGGGCCGTGAGGAAACAGGCTGCTTAGGGCCGTGAGAAACAGGCTGCTTTAGGGCCGTGAGGGAAACAGGCTGCTTTAGGAGCCGTGAGGAAACAGGCTGCTTTAGGGCCGTGAGGAAACAGGCTGATTTAGGGCCGTGAGAAACAGCCTGCTTGGGGCCGTGAGGAAACAGGCTGCTTTAGGGCCGTGAGGAAACAGGCTGCTTTAGGGCCGTGAGGAAACAGGCTGCTTTAGGGACATGAGGAAACAGGCTGCTTTAGGGCCGTGAGGAAACAGGCTGCTTTAGGGACATGAGGAAACAGGCTGCTTTAGGGCCGTGAGGAAACAGGCTGCTTTAGGGCCGTGAGGAAACAGGCTGCTTTAGGGCCGTGAGGAAACAGCCTGCTTTAGGGATGTGGTGACTTCAGCAGACTGCAGCAGTGTTTTCTCAGGACAGTTTCTCAGCTCAGTTTAATAACTGGAAATCCTTCTCTGCTGGGGGGTTGGGGATTTGGCCACCACACCAAATCCCTTCCTAATCAACAAGTATGCAGTGCAGACACATGAGCAGTAGGCCATAATAAACCAAGCAATTGCTGAAGAAATGTGATCATATAACATGTAGTCCACTTCCCCTCCACCCAATACACCAAGCAATATAGCTGTGGGGGTACTGTATGATCAAATAACATGTAGTCCACTTCCCCTCCACCCAATACACCAAGCAATATGGCTGTGGGGGTACTGTATGATCAAATAACATGTAGTCCACTTCCCCTCCACCCAATACACCAAGCAATATGGCTGTGGGGGTACTGTATGATCAAATAACATGTAGTCCACTTCCCCTCCACCCAATACACCAAGCAATATGGCTGTGGGGGTACTGTATGATCAAATAACGTTCAATCAATTCAACAGCAGAATTATTCAAGGCATGGGAAAGACATTCATTTCTGTTATGTGCAATTGGTAAACAGCTGGAGGAAGGAAAGAAGGGGAAGAAGGATGATGATGAGGAGGAGGAGGAGGATGATGATGGTGGTGAAGAGGATGAGGAGGAGGGTGTTGGTGATGATGATGATGGTGATGACAATGATAATATAATAGATGCAATTCAGCAAATGATTTAATCCGAACGACTTAAAGTCATGCATGCTTAGATGTTTACATATGGGTGACCCCATTGGGAATCGAACCCACGACCTGTGGTGCTGCGAGTGCCAACGACGTCTATGATGACACAAAGGATAACCACATTGACGACAATGGCTGCGTAGAAAATAAAATCCGGCAAACTCTTTATAACAAACAGGTACTTTGTTCTCTTGGTTCTCTGTTTTCAGAGCTGGTCATGTGCTTCTTCTTCTCAGTCTAAGTCTTCCTCCGTGACTCCAAAGAGGATTAGCTACACCTGTTTTTTCTTCCGTTTTCTGGCAGGTGTAGAGGTGTGGAAACTTGGTCCCAGTTCCACTATTACAGTTGCAGTCGTATTTCTCCGTGTCACACATACTAACGGTGAACCAAATGAAGAAATATTGATCCGTCTTTAATTCAAAACATTACGTTGCTGTTAAATTAATGACTCTAGAAACGAGAATACTAGGGTTAAAACACACAAAAGTCTGAAGAGGTCAATTCCTAGGAATGTACATTAAGACTTCTTACGTATGCAGTGAGCTTCAGATTAGTCGCACACTCTGTCTAGACTAAATACCGCTGCTTTTGAAACTTATACGGAGGTCATTTAGCACAAACACCCCCCCCCCCCCCCAAAAAAAACATTTTACGTTAAATATGACTAATTATTTATTTATTTTTAAATATGAGTAATAATTTTATTTTATTTTTTATGTATGAGTAAATAATTTTTTTAAAGCTGAAATACCATTGAGGTGCAACATATCGTATCAGGCTTGTTATTCAAAGCCCACATTACCTCTCCACTTGACTAAAACCAAAGCTGCCTTAACAGAAAATGGCTCAAGAAAAAGTGAGTCACGCAGTAAAATTCTACTTAAGTAAAAGTCTGAAAGTATTTGTTTTTAAATATACTTTCTGTATCAAAAGTAAGTGTAATTGCTCAAATATACTTTTAAGTATCCAAAGTAAACGTAAAAGTATAAATCATTTCACATTCCTTATATTAAGCAAACCAGACGGCACAATTTTCTTTTTTTCTTTCTTTTTTATTTATGGATAACCAGGGCACATACCAAAACTCATACATCATTCACAAACTTAGTGTAATGTAACACATTCTTTTGGCTGTCAGGGAAAATGTAGAGAGTAAAAAGTACATTTATTTTCTTTAGGAATGTAGTGAAGTAAAAGTAGTCAACAAATATAAATAGTAAAGTACAAACCCCCCCCCCCCAAAAAAAGACTTGATTAGTACTTTAAAGTGTTTTTACTTAAATACTTTACACCTCTGGATACAATGGGTGATTTTCATTGATGACGTAGAGTGCCAGTTGCTGTATAGGGTATTACAGACAAAACACAGACTATCATTTTCTTATTTTGACATACTTGACAGCATATACACCGAGTGTAAGGAAAACATTACAGCTAAAACATGACTATCATTTTCTTATTTTGACATATGACAGCATATACACCGGGTGTAGAAAACAGTGTAACCTTGCTCTTTTCATGACGTAAACCACAATTCCATCCACAGATGTTATGAGAGGAACGTCATACAGTATATAACAAAACTAATGACAGCATATACACTGAGTGTAGAAAACATTAGCAACACCTGCTCAGCTTGTCCCAGTCCACCTGGCCGTGCTGCTGCTCAGTTTCAACTGTTCTGTCTTATTATTATTGGACCATGCTGGTCATTTATGAACATCTTGCCATGTTCTGTTATAATCTCCACCCGGCACAGCCAGAGAGGACTAGCTACCCCACATAGCCTGTGGTTCCTCTCTAGGTTTCTTCCTGAATTTTGGCCTTTCTAGGGAGTTTTCCTAGCCACCGTGCTTCTACACCTGCATTGCTTGCTGTTTGGGGGGTTTTTAGGCTGGGTTTCTGTACAGCACTTTGAGATATCAGCTGATGTACGAAGGGCTATATAAATACATTTGATTTGATTTGATTTTCATGACGTAAACCACAATTCCATCCACAGATGTTATGTGAGGAGCGTGCATACAGTATATAACAAAACTAATGACAGCCATAATGGAAACAGGAAGTTTGCGGACCGTTTTCATGAACGCCAATAGATCATTTGTTCCGTAGATAAAATGGTGGATCTTTTTGTGTTGGTAAAATTAATTATGTGATAAATGGTGAAAAATATTGATGTAAACTAATACGATGATATAATATATTATAGGATATTTGCCTGATACATGAAAAAAAAAGTCAATTTGGTGAAACACATCACTGGTGGAAAATGTGCATGTTTTCTTTTATGAGTATTCACATGTTTTCTTTATGAGTATTCACATGTTTTCTTTATGAGTATTCATGTTTTATTTATGAGTATTCACATGTTTCTTTATGAGTATTAGCATGTTTTTCTTTATGAGTATTCGCATGTTTTCTTTATGAGTATTCACATGTTTTATGAGTATTCACATGTTTTATGAGTATTCACATGTTTTCTTTATGAGTATTCACATGTTTTCTTTATGAGTATTCATATTTTCTTTATGAGTATTCACATGTTTTCTTTATGAGTATTCACATGTTTCTTTATGAGTATTCACATGTTTTCTTTATGAGTATTCACCAATTGGATGGAAACCTAGCTAGTGACTGACCAGGTGAATCCAGGCTATGATCCCTTGTTGATGTCACCTGTTAAATCCACTTCAATCAGTGGTGATGAAAGGGAGAAGACAGGGGTTAAAGATGAAGGAGGAGACAGGTTAAAGATGAAGGGAGGAGACAGGTTAAAGATGAAGGGGAGGAGACAGGTTAAAAATGAAGGGGAGGAGTCAGCTTAAAAATGAAGGGGAGGGGACAGGTTAAATATGAAGGGGAGGAGTCAGGGTTAAAGATGAAGGGGAGGAGACAGGGTTAAAAATGAAGGGGAGGAGACAGGTTAAAGATGAAGGGGAGGAGACAGGTTAAAGATGAAGGGGTTCAGGTTAAAGATGAAGGGGAGGAGACAGGTTAAAGATGAAGGGGAGAGACCTGGTTAAAGATGAAGGGAGGAGACAGGTTAAAGATGAGAGGGAGAGACAGGTTAAAGATGAAGGGGAGGAGACAGGTTAAAGATGAAGGGAGAACAGGAGTTAAAGATAGGGAGAACCTGGTTAAAGATGAAGGGAGGAGACAGGTTAAAGATGAAGGGGAGGAGACAGGTTAAAAATGAAGGGAGGAGACAGGGTTAAAGATGAAGGGAGGAGACAGGTTAAAGATGAAGGGGAGGAGACAGGGTTAAAAATGAAGGGAGGAGACAGGGTTAAAAATGAAGGGGAGGAGACAGGGTTAAAGAAGGATTTTAAGCCTTGAGACAATTGAGACATGGATTGTGTATGTGTGCCATTCAGAGGGTGAATGGGCAAGACAAAATATTTAAGTGCCTTTGTACTGGGTATGGTAGTAGGTGCCAGGTGCACCGGTTTGAGTCAGAACAGCAACGCTGCTGAGTTTTTCAGGCTCAACAGTGTCCTGTGTGTATCAAGAATGGTTCACCACCCAAAGAACATCCAGCCAATTTTGATACAACTGTGGGAACCATTGAGTCACCATGGGGCCAGCATCCCTGTGGAACACTTTCCACACCTTGTAGAGTCCCTGACCCCGATGAATTGAGGCTGTTCTGAGGGTCGAAAAGAGTGCAACACAATATTAGGAAGTTGTTCCTAATGTTTGTACACTCAGTATAAACCTGTCCATGACCATCATCAGGAAAAAAATAACAATTGAAACAAAACAAAAACGACAAACTACATCATTTAGACACGATCTTTGTAAACCTTGTGGTTTGAACGCTTGAATAAAAATATCTTTTATAAGGGTTATAAATGAAATCTGATATTATCTACTAAGCAAAAGACTTTCATTAGGCAAATATTAATTTCTAATTTATCAGAGGTTCATTATTCATTATAAACCGGGTGGTTGAGCCTAACGCTTGATAGGCTAAAAAAGCCGTGGCATATCAGATCGAATAACCACAGGTATGACAAAACATTTATTTTTACTGTTCTAATTACATTGGTAACCAGTTTATAATGGCCAATACAACACAGCTAAGGGCTGTATCCACACACCGCGTTGCATTGTGAATAAGTGCTTTTAGCCGTGGTATATTAGCGTATCATCGAAACCTCGTGCCTTACTGTTTAATTATACCATGCAGAGTGCGTCGTAAATGGAGCAGTCTGGGTATTGATCTGCAGCGTCTCTGTAGAGTCAATAGGATTGATCCATTGAGGTTTTTTTGTAGGAGAACTAATCACACAGAACCCTTTCTCCCTCAATTAGTCACTTCAGACTGTCTTCAGGGGTTGTGTCCTAAATGGCACCCTATTCCCTTTATAGTGCACTACTTTAACCAGGGCCCTATGGCACCCTATTCCCTTTATAGTGCACTACTTTTAACCAGGGCCCTATGGCACCCTATTCCCTTTATAGTGCACTACTTTTAATCAGGGCCCTATGGCACCCTATTCCTTTATAGTGCACTACTTTTACCAGGGCCCATAGAGCTCTGGTAAAAAGCAGTGCACTATATAGGACATAAGCTGACATTTTGGACTGACCATCTACTACCGATGGCCTTTTTAGATGAGTGTTTTCTCAGTCTGTTTTAACAGGGTCTGTGTTCCAGTCTGTTTTTTAACAGGGTCTGTGTTCCAGTCTGTTTTTAACAGGGTCTGTGTTCCAGTCTGTTTTTTTAACAGGGTCTGTGTTCCAGTCTGTTTTTTAACAGGGTCTGTGTTCCAGTCTGTTTTTTAACAGGGTCTGTGTTTCAGTCTGTTTTTAACAGGGTCTGTGTTCCAGTCTGTTTTTTAACAGGGTCTGTGTTCCAGTCTGTTTTTAACAGGGTCTGTGTTCCAGTCTGTTTTTTAACAGGGTCTGTGTTCAGTCTGTTTTTAACAGGGTCTGTGTTCCAGTCTGTTTTTTAACAGGGTCTGTGTTCCAGTCTGTTTTTGCTAAAAATGCCAACAAGTCCTTGTCACTCATTGTTTTGAGAGATGGTGTTAGTTGAAGCAGAAAGATATCTGAGATCAGGCTAGGACTGGCAAAACAATGTTTTTATCCTCCTTGGGTGCCGCTTCCATCAAAACTAGCACTTGAACATCTCAGGGTACCTGGGGTGCTGCTTCCATCAAAACTAGCACTCGAACATCTCAGGGTACCTGGGGTGCCGCTTCCATCAAAACTAGCTTTTCGAACATCTCAGGGGTACCTGGGGTGCTGATTTCATCAAAACTAGCACTCGAACATCTCAGGGTACCTGGGGTGCCTTCCATCAAAACTAGCACTCGAACATCTCAGGGTACCTGGGGTGCCACTTCCATCAAAACTAGCACTCCGAACATCTCAGGGTACCTGGGGTGCGTCTTCCATCAAAACTAGCACTCGAACATCTCTTTCGCTTACATCAAAACATCTCAGGGTACCTGGGGTGCGTCTTCCATAAAACTAGCACTGAACATCTCAGGGTACCTGGGGTACTTCCATCAAAACTAGAACATCTCACCTGGGGTGCGTCTACATCAAAAAAACATGAACATCTCAGGGTACCTGGGGTGCGTCTTCCATCAAAACTAGCACTCGAACATCTCAGGGTACCTGGGGTGCCACTTACATCAAAACTAGCACTCGAACATCTCAGGGTACCTGGGGTGCGTCTTCCATCAAAACTAGCACTCGAACATCTCAGGGTACCTGGGGTGCCACTTACATCAAAACTAGCACTCGAACATCTCAGGGTACCTGGGGTGCCACTTACATCAAAACTATCACTCGAACATCTCAGGGTACCTGGGGTGCTGCTTCCATCAAAACTAGCACTCGAACATCTCAGGGTACCTGGGGTGCCACTTACATCAAAACTAGCACTCGAACATCTCAGGGTACCTGGGGTGCCACTTACATCAAAACTAGCACTCGAACATCTCAGGGTACCTGGGGTGCCACTTACATCAAAACTAGCACTCGAACATCTCAGGGTACCTGGGGTGCTGCTTCCATCAAAACTATCACTCGAACATCTCAGGGTACCTGGGGTGCTGCTTCCATCAAAACTATCACTCGAACATCACAGGGTACCATAAAGCAGTATCCCACGGACCGGGCCCAGTCCAGGAATCTGAGGTTGAGTAACACTGTTTTAGAAGAGTATCATAATAGATATAAACAGAACATGAGGATCATATAAACTCAGTTAATCCAAAGTTATTTTATACTATATATATTTACAAACTGTACAACTGCACTTTATCATGACATTCGTTTCATTGAATGTTCCAGTCACTGTCTGTACTACAAAGGATTGGCGTTGGAGAGGAATGCTATTCGATACATCTGAAGAGACATGTTCTACCCTAGAAAATAAACTCTAAATAATATGAAATACAAAATGAAGCCCACACAGGGACAGCTACAGCTCAAGGCTTTACAGATTTCTCAAAATGAAATATTGCTGCTTCCTTTTGATGAAAAACAACAAGAGAAAAATAACATCGCTATGGAGACAAGTCAAAGGTTTGATACAGAAACTCATTCGTTATTTAAGACGATGACAGTTTAAGCATGTTAGAAGATGTTTTGTTCATGGGGAAAAAAACACCTTGAGAAATACTCTTATTTAGCTTCAATGTCTCACCCAGAATCTAAGATTCATCCAGTGTTTGTGTGACTCAATTCTCCATGTCAATCACAATGTACATGTGGCATTGCAGGAATCTAATGCATGTACTGTATGTTCAATACATCATTGCCAAACTCATCAAAATCAACTAGATTAAATTGGTTGTACTAATTAGAAATCAGTTGAAAGGGTTTTATCTGCTCTGCTAGCAGTACCGGTAGAAATCAGTTGAAAGGGTTTTATCTGCTCTGCTAGCAGTACCAGTAGAAATCAGTTGAAAGGGTTTTATCTGCTCTGCTAGCAGTACCAGTAGAAATCAGTTGAAAAGGTTTTATCTGCTCTGTTAGCAGTACCAGTAGAAATCAGTTGAAAAGGTTTTATCTGCTCTGTTAGCAGTACCAGTAGAAATCAGTTGAAAAGGTTTTATCTGCTCTGCTAGCAGTACCAGTAGAAATCAGTTGAAAATGTTTTATCTGCTCTGCTAGCAGTACCAGTAGAAATCAGTTGAAAGGGTTTTAACTGCTCTGCTAGCAGTACCAGTAGAAATCAGTTGAAAGGGTTTTATCTGCTCTGCTAGCAGTACCAGTAGAAATCAGTTGAAAAGGTTTTATCTGCTCTGCTAGTAGTACCAGTAGAAATCAGTTGAAAAGGTTTTATCTGCTCTGTTAGCAGTACCAGTAGAAATCAGTTGAAAAGGTTTTATCTGCTCTGCTAGTAGTACCAGTAGAAATCAGTTGAAAGGGTTTTATCTGCTCTGCTAGTAGTACCAGTAGAAATCAGTTGAAAAGGTTTTATCTGCTCTGCTAGTAGTACCAGTAGAAATCAAGTGAAAATATTTATTGGAAAGAGAGAACAAGAAAAAAAGAGAGAACATCAAAACCAGGGTAAAAATCCATGTCTTCAGAAAAACGTGACTTTGGTCTTTAGACTTGGACTATTTGGTGTTCCAGTGTGGACTTTCTAAAATCTCACCAGTCATTGACGTAAAATGTATCCATTACACGACAGGGAGAATCATCAATGAGACAGACTCATCGAGCTCTGGAGTTGTCTATCCCTGCTTTCTCTTACAGGTGGTTGGTCAGGTGGTTAGTCAGGTGGTTGGTCAGGTGACTGGTCAGGTGGTTGGTCAGGTGATTGGTCAGGTGGTTGGTCAGGTGATTGGTCAGGTGGTTGGTCCGGTGGTTGGTCAGGTGGTTGGTCAGGTGACTGGTCAGGTGATTGGTCAGGTGGTTGGTCAGGTGATTGGTCAGGTGATTGGTCAGGTGGTTGGTCAGGTGGTTAGTCAGGTGGTTGGTCAGGTGGTTGGTCAGGTGATTGGTCAGGTGATTGGTCAGGTGGTTGGTCAGGTGATTGGTCAGGTGGTTGGTCAGGTGATAAGTCAGGTGGTTGGTCCGGTGGTTGGTCAGGTGACTGGTCAGGTGGTTGGTCCGGTGGTTGGTCAGGTGGTTGGTCAGGTGGTTGGTCCGGTGGTTGGTCAGGTGGTTGGTCAGGTGACTGGTCAGGTGATTGGTCAGGTGATTGGTCAGGTGGTTGGTCAGGTGGTTGGTCAGGTGGTTAGTCAGGTGGTTGGTCAGGTGACTGGTCAGGTGGTTGGTCAGGTGATTGGTCAGGTGGTTGGTCAGGTGATTGGTCAGGTGGTTGGTCCGGTGGTTGGTCAGGTGACTGGTCAGGTGGTTGGTCCGGTGGTTGGTCAGGTGGTTGGTCAGGTGGTTGGTCAGGTGGTTGGTCAGGTGACTGGTCAGGTGGTTGGTCCGGTGGTTGGTCAGGTGGTTGGTCAGGTGACTCGTCAGGTGGTGGGTCAGGTGGTTGGTCCGGTGGTTGGTCAGGTGGTTGGTCAGGTGGTTGGTCCGGCTGTTGGTCAGGTGGTTGGTCAGATTTCCTCCATTGACTTTGTATCCAGTCATTGACGTAAAATGTATCAAAAACTTGATAGAAAAAGGAAAAGGTGTATTGCTGTTCTCATTACGCTCCGTCAGTGGAATACTCCTCTGGCTGACCTCCAGCCATAGCTGTCATCAGGGATCATAGGTTCAAAGGTCAACGGACAGGGTAGTTTAAGGGTCGACAACGGGAAAGTTGCTGACCTTGTTGTTCCTGCTGATTCGTCGTTCTGGCCGTAGGCGTGGCTGTTTGGTCTGGATCAGTTCCTCTGGGGTGTTCCCCCAGCGGTGGAGGAGCCTCTTTACTGTTCCTGGTCTCCGGCAGCCACTGGGGCGGCAGCTCGAATGGACCGAACCCAAACTGGGTGGCGTTGTCGGGCTCCGTGGGGTCGCTGGGCGCCACCTGTGATGAGGAGGTGTAAGAGCAGGCGTGGACAGGGGCAGGGAGACTTTGGGCAATATGAGAGGAGGTTCTTTAGTCACTAGGACACTCTCTCTGATTGGTTGGGTCTGTAGAACCATCTTCCCTTCGTGTCCCCCTAGTCTACCCCCTCCAAGGTGGTTCTCTTTGGGTTGCAAAACAACCCCCACCACCTCCTGACCCTAACGAAGGTATCTCATGCTCTACCTCCTCCTCGTCCTCTTCATCGGTCGGCCTAAAGATCTGCTGCTGTCCGATATTAAACATCTCCAGGAGCTGGCTCCCGGCCTGAGCCGACCCTCCAGCCCTCCCTCGCTCCCTATCCCCAGGGCCCCAGTGCTGACTACGTTACGCCGGCTGTAGCGTCTGTGGACCCGGGCTAAAACATCCAACAGGCACTGCCTGGCCGTGCGGTTCACCGTCAGAAACAGCAGAGGGTTGGTGAGGAGAGACACCTTTGGCAGCCAGATGGCTGTGAGGTAGAGAGAAGGAGACAATTCCTCACCGTCCCCGAGAAGAGTGCGGTATACCACCAACGCCCCATAGGGGCGCTACAGGCCGAGAAGGCTAAAACGACAGCTAGTAATGTAGCGTGTAGCTCAGCCTCGCTGCGACACGTACGGAATAGAGATGGAGTTCTGAGGGGTTCTCAACGCTGCAATAATCACCTTCTTCTTCTGGCTGGCGCTAAGGGCTCGGCGAATCAGAACCATGAACAGGAAGACAACCGCCAGTGGGAGGATCACCTAAAAATAAAATGGAATTAAAAACACAACAACTGTTGTCTTTCCTGCACCAACACTCTTAGAAAAAAATTTGGTTCTAAAAAAGGGTTCTTCGGTTGTCCCCATAGGATAACCATTTTTGGTTCCAGGTAGAAGCCTTTTGGGGGCTTGTAGAACCATAGAGGGTTCTGGAGTTATTAATCAGTTCTCATATGGGAACAGCCAAAGAATCGTTAATTGTTCGCGATAACATATTTATTTTCTAAGAGGGTAGCACTCATACTACTATTTTGTTACTAAACACTGGCGAGCCGAAAAGCATTTTTTCTTCTTTTAAAGAAGTGATTGTTTTACTTGCAATGATTGAAATTCACTGACTGGATAAAAATGACTGATAAATGATCACAATGTAAATGTAACCACCGTGGTTACGTTGTAGATCACCACGTAGACCATGTGACCCAAGGAGCGGGCGCGGGCGTCGGAGCATGACAATGTGGCGTACACGTCGGTAACGTTGGTGACGACGAACACGGGCACGCTGGCGATGGTGGCGTGGATCCAGATGTAGATAACCAGGTCACGTGATCTGGCGTCTGAGATCTTCCTCTCCAGAGGGTAGAGGACAGAGTAGTACCTAGAGAGAAGAAGAAGAGGAGACAACATTATACACTGTCCTGAGGGTAGAGGACAGAGTAGTACCTAGAGAGAAGAAGAAGAGGAGACAACATTATACACTGTCCTGAGGGTAGAGGACAGAGTAGTACTTAGAGAGAAGAAGAAGAGGAGACAACATTATACACTGTTCTGAGGGTAGAGGACAGAGTAGTACCTAGAGAGAAGAAGAAGAGGAGACAACATTATACACTGTCCTGAGGGTAGAGGACAGAGTAGTACCTAGAGAGAAGAAGAAGAGGAGACAACATTACACACTGTCCTGAGGGTAGAGGACAGAGTAGTACCTAGAGAGAAGAAGAAGAGGAGACAACATTATACACTGTCCTGAGGGTAGAGGACAGAGTAGTACCTAGAGAGAAGAAGAAGAGGAGACAACATTATACACTGTCCTGAGGGTAGAGGACAGAGTAGTACCTAGAGAGAAGAAGAAGAGGAGACAACATTATACACTGTTCTGAGGGTAGAGGACAGAGTAGTACCTAGAGAGAAGAAAGAAGAGGAGACAACATTATACACTGTCCTGAGGGTAGAGGACAGAGTAGTACCTAGAGAGAAGAAGAAGAGAGACAACATTATACACTGTCCTGAGGGTGAGGACAGAGTAGTACCTAGAGAGAGAAGAAGAAGAGGAGACAACATTATACACTGTCCTGAGGGTAGAGGACAGAGTAGTACCTAGAGAGAAGAAGAAGAGGAGACAACATTACACACTGTCCAGAGGGTAAATATATATATATATAAATATATAAACCATCTCAATTGGGTTGAGGTTGGGTGATTGTGGAGACCAGGTCATACCCCCAGGACAGTAGTATCTACCATTAGATGTAGACAGGACAGTAGTAGCTACCATTAGATGTAGACAGGACAGTAGTAGCTACCATTAGATATAGACAGGACAGTAGTATCTACCATTAGATGTAGACAGGACAGTAGTATCTACCATTAGATGTAGACAGGACAGTAGTATCTACCATTAGATGTAGACAGGACAGTAGTATCTACCATTAGATATAGACAGGACAGTAGTATCTACCATTAGATATAGACAGGACAGTTGTATCTACCATTAGATGTAGACAGGACAGTAGTATTTACAAAGGCTGCAGTCTGAGCACTAGGAGCAGGAATCTCTCATTAGAGCAGACAGCAGGCATTGACGAGGATTCTCTTGGAAACATCACAGAAGAGAATAAAAGGTAAGACGTGTGTTCTTGTGATTGTTAATTTCCTGTGAGTTTGATGTAAACAGTATGAACAGTATGAACACTAAGGAAAGCCTTCTTAGAGGATGTAAATGGAAGACTCTCTGGAGTGGAGACCGGAGGGTCCTTCACTGAGGCTAGATAAATAGAGAGGCGGTGGAGGAAGAGTCAGGGAGAGAGACGGTGGAGGAAGGGTCAGGGAGAGAGACGGTAGAGGAAGGGTCAGGGAGAGAGACGGTGGAGGAATTTGTTTGTCAAAATCAATTTGCGGCCTAGCAAAAGGCCGTTAGTTTAACATATATAGGTCCATTATGATTTCTACATAGTTAAGATCTGGTTTTAAACGTTCAACAGTGATCTTGAAAGGATCTGCCTAGAGGAATGGTGCAAAATCCCTCCAAATATGTTCCTTAACCGTGTCAAATATTTACAGGAAAAGACTCCATGCTGTTATCCTTGCCAGAGGTGGTTGCACTAAGTCGTTAAATGAGGAGTGGCAATAATTATGAAACCTTGATTTTGGTTCAATTTATTTTGGAATTAAACAATTGCATGATTTTGGTTGGTTCCATTGAAACATTAATAAAGTACAGGGATAGCCAGTCTACTATCCCTGCTAATATGCCAATTATGGGCAGCCAGTGGGCAGCCAGTCCTGCTATATGTAGTGGACAGCCAGTCCCTGCTATATGTAGTGGGCAGCCAGTGGGCAGGCAGTCCTGCTATATGTAGTGGACAGCCAGTCCCTGCCTCCCTGCTATGTGGTGGGCAGCCAGTCTGCTATCCCTGCACTATGTAGTGGGCAGCCAGTGGGCAGCCAGTCCCTGCTATATGTAGTGGGCAGCCAGTGCAGCCAGTCCCCAGTGGGCAGCCAGTGGGCAGCCAGTCCCTGCTATATGTAGTGGGCAGCCAGTGGGCAGCCAGTCCCTGCTATATCTTAGTGGGCAGCCAGTGAGCAGCCAGTGGGCAGCCGGTCCCTGCTATATGTAGTGCCGACGGATTGATTTGATAACACGTTGTTCTTTAGCACTTTCTGTAATCCAAACAAAAACGCTGTATTTGTGTTGCTTTCGTGCAATGCCCACCTGTCGAGGCGATGGCGGAGAAGCTGAGCACGGTGACGGAGCAGAAGAGTTTGTTTCAGGGCCTTGCAGAGCAGCAGAGTGTGTAGCCACCAGCAGCAGCGGGCTGGCCCCTAGAGCCACGTCAAAGGGAACACACACCAGACCCGCACAGATCCTGAGCACGCCAGGTTCTTAATGAAAGCGACTGGTCACCCGACTTGAGACACTGGTACAGCATGTACACCATAAAACAGTGGCATTGCCTGGGAGAGGGAGAGAGGGAGGGAGGGAGAGAGAGAGAGGGAGAAGGGAGGGGGGAGGGAGAGAGAGAGAGAGAGAGGGGGAGGGGGTGAGGGAGGAGAGAGAGAGAGAGAGAGAGAGAGAGAGAGAGACAGAGAGAGATAGAGAGACAGAGAGAGAGAGAGGAGGAGGGGAGTAGGGGTGAGGAGAGGAGAGAGAGGAGGGAGTAGGGGGTGGGGAGGAGAGAGAGAGAGGAGGAGTAGGGGGTGAGGGAGGAGAGAGAGAGGGTTTAGACAGGATGACAGTTTGATTGTTTTACAGTATAAGGGCATGTGAAAACGTAATACAGTGAAATGTTATGGTATGTGAGTTTGTGAAGTACTTTTGTAAGACAATCAGGAATAAACAAAATTGTAGAAATGATCGATCTTGTGGCTACTCAAGCACCCCCTTCTTTCTTTACAGTTTTTACCAATTTGTCAAAACAATCCATTTAAACTGGAGGGCAGAGGTAGACCTGAGTGATACCAAGAAGACAGATCAATTTAAGCAACAAAGTGCGACATGCCACTGGTATTTACACACACACACACACACACACACACACACAGACACACACACACACAGACACACACACACACACACACACACACACACACACACACACACACACACACACACACACACACACACACACACACACAACCATGACATTCCATTTGTAATTTTAGCAGAGTTCCATGAGAACAGTTTTCCAAACCATGTGATGGTGCTCAAACTGGGAACAGAACTTCACACAACCCACCCTCCTTCTGGCACCTTCCCTCCTCTCTCCCTCATTTCCCTCTCTCTCCTTCTCTCCTCCTCTCTCCCCTCTATCCCTCTCTCTCCCCTCTCTCTCCCCTCCTTTCTCCTCTCTCCCTCTCCCCCTCATTTCCTCCTCTATCCCTCCCTCCTTCCCCTCTTCTCTCCCTCCCACCTCTCTCTCCTCCTCCTCTCTCTCCCTCCTCCTCTCTCTCTCCCTCACTCCATCTCCATCTCTGCCCAGTGCCCTAATGTCCCGACTAATGGAAGAACTCAAATCAACATGTTCATAGTTGAAGGAGCTGCTATGATAGAAAACTGTACATATAAAACAGGGGGAAATAAATTAGTTTTAGAAATGATATTTCTGTCACGATCGTCGTGAAGCGGACCAAAATGCAGCGTGGTATGTGTTCATGATGATATTTTAATTAAAGTAAGCACTGAACACTGAATACAAAACAATAAACTAATAACGACCTTGAAGCTATAATAAGAACTGTGCCGACACAAAAACTAACATAGACAATCACCCACAACCCACAATGACAAAACAGGCTACCTAAATATGGCTCCCAATCAGAGACAACGACTAACACCTGCCTCTGATTGAGAACCATATCAGGCCAAACACAGAAACAGACAAACTAGACATCCAACATAGAATGCACACTCAGATCACACCCTGACCAAACAAAACATAGAAACATACAAAGCAAACTATGGTCAGGGTGTGATAATTTCAACTAGTACCCTTTTCAATACAAGTCAATAGACTGTACATTAATATCCTTCATCATTCACACTGCTGGTCTGATACATTAATATCCTTCATCATTCACACTGCTGGTCTGATACATTAATGTCCTTCATCATTCACACTGCTGGTCTGATACATTAATATCCTTCATCATTCACACTGCTGGTCTGATACATTAATATCCTTCATCATTCACTGCTGGTCTGTTACATTAATATCCTTCATCATTCACACTGCTGGTCTGATACATTAATATCCTTCATCATTCACACTGCTGGTCTGATACATTAATGTCCTTCATCATTCACACTGCTGGTCTGATACATTAACATCCTTCATCATTCATTTCACTGCTGGTCTATTTACATTAATATCCTTCATCATTCACACTGCTGGTCTGATACATTAATATCCTTCATCATTCACACTGCTGGTCTGTTGCATTAGCTATCCTTCATCATTCACACTGCTGGTCTGATACATTGAGGCTCCATCCCATATCCGTTCTTACAGTATTTCTTAACATGTCTCTGAGAGCAGGAGAATGGGTGCCACTGAGCTGGTTAAAATGAGCTGGATCTTTCTATGTATCATCCTCATGATGTCTCAATAGGCTGGGACACATGTCCGTCTAGGCACAGTGGTCATTTTACTGTATGGTCTGAATGCTACTGAAGTAGTAGTGACATATTTCTTTTCTCCCATCTCATAGAAGCATTTCAAAACCCTCACAGGTACACACAGCTCCACATTCCAATCTTCCCATCTCTTCCTGGAAGCTCCTACTCAAAACTGACAGAGAATTTCAAGCCCACAAAGGTATTCAATTACATAGTTCTCTTCTTTCAGTATCCTCAGATTGTTTTCTCTGCCTTAAATGCCAGTCAGTCAGTTTTCTGGTAAACTTTTGCTCAGTTTGATTAGACTGCTGCTGAAGGAGTTTGATTAGACTGCTGCTGAAGGAGTTTGGTTAGACTGCTGCTGAAGGAGTTTGGTTAGACTGCTGCTGAAGGAGTTTGGTTAGACTGCTGCTGAAGGAGTTTGATTAGACTGCTGCTGAAGGAGTTTGGTTAGACTGCTGCTGAAGGAGTTTGGTTAGACTGCTGCTGAAGGAGTTTGGTTAGACTGCTGCTGAAGGAGTTTGATTAGACTGCTGCTGAAGGAGTTTGGTTAGACTGCTGCTGAAGGAGTTTGGTTAGACTGCTACTGAAGGAGTTTGATTAGACTGCTGCCGAAGGAGACGAATGTTATGTCCCAAGTGGCACCCTATTCCCTATTTAGTGCACTACTTTTGACTGGAGCCCAATGGGACTCCCTATGGGTCCTGGTCAAAAGTAGTACACTATATAGGGAATGGGTTGCCAGTTGGGACACATCGTAAGAGCTTTCCTCTATTGACTCCACAGTAAGTAATTTTCTTCTCCATCTCCTCTGACTCCAGACTGACCGAGCCTTTCAGACCCTCATATCACAGTTACAGTCTCCATCTCTCCCATCTCCTCTGACTCCAGGCTGACCGAGCCTTTCAGACCCTCATATCACAGTTACAGTCTCCATCTCCCCATCTCCTCTGACTCCAGGCTGACCGAGCCTTTCAGACCCTCATATCTCTGTTACAGTCTCCATCTCTCCCATCTCCTCTGACTCCAGGCTGACCGAGCCTTTCAGACCCTCATATCACAGTTACAGTCTCCATCTCTCCCATCTCCTCTGACTGCAGGCTGACCGAGCCTTTCAGACCCTCATATCACAGTTACAGTCTCCATCTCTCCCATCTCCTCTGACTCCAGGCTGACCGAGCCTTTCAGACCCTCTCAAGTGTTATATTAACATTCTTTCTTTCCTTAAACTCATCTTTCTGGAAACTTCACTATACTGCAGTCAGCCAGTCATTCAGTCAGTCAGTCAGTCAGTCAATCATTCAATTAGCCAATCATTCATTCAGCCAGTCATTCAGTCAGCCAATCATTCAGTCAGCCAGTCATTCAGTCAGCCAGTCAATCATTCAATTAGCCAGTCATTCATTCAGCCAGTCATTCAGTCAGCCAGTCATTCAGTGAGCCAGCCAATCATTCATTCAGCCGGTCATTCATTGAGCCAGTTATTCAGTGAGCCAGCCAGTCATTCAGTGAGCCAGTCATTCAGTCAGCCAGTCATTCAGTTAGCCAGCCAGTCATTCATTGAGCCAGTCATTCAGTGAGCCAGCCAGTCATTCAGTGAGCCAGTCATTCAGTCAGCCAGTCAGTTCCTATCCTATTAAACCTATATACATTTTCAGTCAATGACGCCATGCAGCAGAAAGGACTGATACTGGACAGCCTCAGGATGGTAAGTTGGTGGTTGGAGATATCCCTCTAGTGGTGTGGGGGCTGTGCTTTGGCAAAGTGGGTGGGGTTATATCTTGCCTGTTTGGCCTTGTCAGGAGGTATCGTCGGACGGGGCTACAGTGTCTCCTGACCCCTCCTGTCTCAGCCTCCAGTATTTATGCTGCAATAGTTTGTGTCAGGGGGCTAGGGTCAGTCTGTTATATCTGGAGTACTTCTCCTGTCTTATCCGGTGTCCTGTGTGAATTTAAGTATGCTCTCTCCAATTCTCTCTTTCTTTCTCTTTCTCTCTCTCGGAGGACCTGAGCCTTAGGACCATGCCTCAGGATTACTTGGCCTGATGACTCCTTTCTGTCCCCAGTCCACCTGGTCGTGCTGCTGCTCCAGTTTCAACTGTTCTGCCTGCGGCTATGGAACCCTGACTAGTTCACCGGACGTGCTACCTGCCCCAGACCTGCTGTTTTCAACTGTCTAGAGACAGCAGGAGTGGTAGAGATACTCTGAATGATCGGCTATGAAAAGCCAACTGACATTTATTCCTGAGGTGCTGACCTGTTGCACCCTCGACAACTACTGTGATTATTATTATTTGACCATGCTGGTCATCTATGAACATTTTAACATCTTGGCCATGTTCTGTTATAATCTCCACCCGGCACAGCCAGAAGAGGACTGGCCACCCCTCATAGCCTGGTTCCTCTCTAGGTTTCTTCCTAGGTTCTGGCCTTTCTAGGGAGTTTTTCCTAGTCACCTGTATTGCTTGCTGTTTGGGGTTTTAGGCTGGGTTTAAGTACAGCACTTTCAGATATCAGCTGATGTAAGAAGGGCTTTATAAATACATTTGATTGATGGTTGTAGTGCCTAAGACAAAAAAAAAGTATATTTACACAGGGTGACTGATGTCTGGTTAAAAACCCCAGTCTATCCCTACCAGGGCTAGTAGTTATCAAGAGTCTCAGAGTAGGAGTACTGATCTAAAATCAGGTCCTTCCTGATCATAATGATCTGATTAATTGGGGTCTGCGATCAGCTCTCCTATATTTTCAATGTTATCAATTCGGTTCCGCTGTTCAAGTGAAGTAACTTTCCTCTGGCTGTGTTTCCAAAAGAGCAAGGTGTTCTCTTTGGATGAGCTGCCACTGTGTGAAACAGGTCTGAATATACTCAGTTGTCATGAGTATATACGTTCA
>NW_027039824.1:0-52096 GCF_034236695.1 Oncorhynchus nerka | reverse complement strand
TGGCAGTGTTTATTCAACATGACAGTGTTTATTCACTAGACAACCAACATGACAGTGTTTATTCACTAGACAACATGACAGTGTTTATTCAGTGTGTTATTCACTAGACAACATGACAGTGTTTATTCACTAGACAACATGACAGTAGACAACATGACAGTTATTCACTAGACAACATGACAGTGTTTATTCACTTGACAACCATGGCAGTGTTTATTCACTAGACAACATGGCAGTGTTTATTCACTAGACAACATGACAGTGTTTATTCACTAGACAACATGACAGTGTTTATTCACTAGACAACATGACAGTGTTTATACACTAGACAACATGACAGTGTTTATTCACTAGACAACATGACAGTGTTTATTCACTAGACAACATGACAGTGTTTATTCACTAGACAACATGACAGTGTTTATTCACTAGACAACATGACAGTGTTTATTCACTAGACAACATGACAGTGTTTATTCACACTAGACAACATGACAGTGTTTATTCACTAGACAACATGACAGTGTTTATTCACTAGACAACCAACAGTGTTTATTCAGTGATGACAGTGTTTATACACTAGACAACATGACAGTGTTTATTCACTAGACAACATGGCAGTGTTTATTCACTAGACAACATGACAGTGTTTATTCACTAGACAACATGGCAGTGTTTATTCACTAGACAACATGACAGTGTTTATTCACTAGACAACATGACGAGTGTTTATTCACTAGACAACATGGCAACATGGCAGTGTTTATTCACTAGACAACATGACAGTGTTTATTCACTAGACAACCAACATGACAGTGTTTATTCACTAGACAACATGACAGTGTTTATTCACTAGACAACATGGCAGTGTTTATACACTAGACAACATGACAGTGTTTATTCACTAGACAACATGACAGTGTTTATACACTAGACAACATGACAGTGTTTATTCACTAGACAACATGACAGTGTTTATTCACTAGACAACATGACAGTGTTTATTCACTAGACAACATGACAGTGTTTATTCACTAGACAACATGACAGTGTTTATTCACTAGACAACATGACAGTGTTTATTCACTAGACAACATGGCAGTGTTTATTCACTAGACAACATGGCAGTGTTTATTCACTAGACAACCATGACAGTGTTTATTCACTAGACAACATGACAGTGTTTATTCACTAGACAACATGGCAGTGTTTATACACTAGACAACATGGCAGTGTTTATTCACTAGACAACCAACATGACAGTGTTTATTCACTAGACAACATGACAGTGTTTATTCACTAGACAACATGGCAGTGTTTATACACTAGACAACATGACAGTGTTTATTCACTAGACAACATGGCAGTGTTTATACACTAGACAACATGACAGTGTTTATTCACTAGACAACATGACAGTGTTTATTCATGACAACATAGTGTTTATACAACAACATGACAGTGTTTATTCACTAGACAACATGACAGTGTTTATTCACTAGACAACATGACAGTGTTTATTCACTAGACAACATGACAGTGTTTATTCACTAGACAACATGACAGTGTTTATACACTAGACAACATGACAGTGTTTATTCACTAGACAACATGACAGTGTTTATTCACTAGACAACATGACAGTGTTTATTCACTAGACAACATGACAGTGTTTATTCACTAGACAACATGACAGTGTTTATTCACTAGACAACATGACAGTGTTTATACACTAGACAACATGACAGTGTTTATTCACTAGACAACATGATGGCAGTGTTTATTCACTAGACAACATGACAGTGTTTATTCACTAGACAACATGACAGTGTTTATACACTAGAAAACATGGCAGTGTTTATTCACTCAACTGACAGTGTTTATTCACTAGACAACATGACAGTGTTTATTCACTAGACAACATGACAGTGTTTATTCACTAGACAACATGGCAGTGTTTATTCACTAGACAACCAACATGACAGTGTTTATTCACTAGACAACCAACATGACAGTGTTTATTCACTAGACAACATGACAGTGTTTATTCACTAGACAACATGGCAGTGTTTATTCACTAGACAACATGACAGTGTTTATTCACTAGACAACATGACAGTGTTTATTCACTAGACAACATGACAGTGTTTATTCACTAGACAACATGACAGTGTTTATTCACTAGACAACATGACAGTGTTTATTCACTAGACAACATGACAGTGTTTATTCACTAGACAACATGACAGTGTTTATTCACTAGACAACTGAATGTAGAGTTTATTCAGTAGACAACTGAACGTGAGTGTTTATTCACTAGACAACATGACAGTGTTTATTCACTAGACAACCAACATGACAGTGTTTATTCATGACAACCAACATGCAGTGTTTATTCACTAGACAACTGAACATGACAGTGTTTATTCACTAGACAACTGACAGTGTTTATTCACTAGACAACATGACAGTGTTTATTCACTAGACAACATGACAGTGTTTATTCACTAGACAACAACATGACAGTGTTTATTCACTAGACAACAACATGACAGTGTTTATTCACTAGACAACATGACAGTGTTTATTCACTAGACAACATGACAGTGTTTATACACTAGACAACATGACAGTGTTTATTCACTAGACAACATGGCAGTGTTTATTCACTAGACAACCAACATGACAGTGTTTATTCACTAGACAACATGACAGTGTTTATTCACTAGACAACATGACAGTGTTTATTCACTAGACAACATGACAGTGTTTATTCACTAGACAACATGACAGTGTTTATTCACTAGACAACATGACAGTGTTTATTCACTAGACAACATGACAGTGTTTATTCACTAGACAACATGACAGTGTTTATTCAGTAGACAACATGACAGTGTTTATTCAGTAGACAACATGACAGTGTTTATACACTAGACAACATGACAGTGTTTATTCACTAGACAACCAACATGACAGTGTTTATTCACTAGACAACATGGCAGTGTTTATTCACTAGACAACATGACAGTGTTTATTCACTAGACAACATGACAGTGTTTATTCACTAGACAACATGGCAGTGTTTATACACTAGACAACATGACAGTGTTTATTCACTAGACAACATGACAGTGTTTATTCACTAGACAACATGACAGTGTTTATTCACTAGACAACATGACAGTGTTTATTCACTAGACAACATGACAGTGTTTATTCACTAGACAACATGACAGTGTTTATTCACTAGACAACATGACAGTGTTTATTCACTAGACAACATGACAGTGTTTATTCACTAGACAACATGACAGTGTTTATTCACTAGACAACATGACAGTGTTTATTCACTAGACAACATGACAGTGTTTATTCACTAGACAACATGACAGTGTTTATTCACTAGACAACATGGCAGTGTTTATACACTAGACAACATGACAGTGTTTATTCACTAGACAACATGACAGTGTTTATTCACTAGACAACATGACAGTGTTTATTCACTAGACAACATGACAGTGTTTATTCACTAGACAACATGACAGTGTTTATTCACTAGACAACTGAATGTAGAGTTTATTCACTAGACAACATGACAGTGTTTATTCACTAGACAACTGAATGTAGAGTTTATTCAGTAGACAACTGAACGTAGAGTTTATTCAGTAGACAACATGGCAGTGTTTATTCACTAGACAACTGAATGTAGAGTTTATTCAGTAGACAACTGAACGTAGAGTTTATTCAGTAGACAACTGAACGTAGAGTATATTCAGCAGACAACTGAACGTAGAGTATATTCAGCAGACAACTGAACGTAGAGTTTATTCAGTAGACAACTGAACGTAGAGTTTATTCAGCAGACAACTGAATGTAGAGTTTATTCAGCAGACAACTGAATGTAGAGTTTATTCAGTAGACAACTGAACATAGAGTTTATTCAGTAGACAACTGAACGTAGAGTATATTCAGCAGACAACTGAACGTAGAGTATATTCAGCAGACAACTGAACGTATATACTCAGACAACTGAGTATATTCAGACCTGTTTCACACAGTGGCAGCTCATCCAAAGAGAACACCTTGCTCTTTTGGAAACACAGCCAGAGGAAAGTTACTTCACTTGAACAGCGGAACCGAATTGATAACATTGAAAATATAGGAGAGCTGATCGCAGACCCCAATTAATCAGATCATTATGATCAGGAAGGACCTGATTTTAGATCAGTACTCCTACTCTGAGACTCTTGATAACTACTAGCCCTGGTAGGGATAGACTGGGGTTTTTAACCAGACATCAGTCACCCTGTGTAAATATACTTTTTTTTTGTCTTAGGCACTACAACCATCAATCAAATGTATTTATAAAGCCCTTCTTACATCAGCTGATATCTGAAAGTGCTGTACTTAAACCCAGCCTAAAACCCCAAACAGCAAGCAATACAGGTGACTAGGAAAAACTCCCTAGAAAGGCCAGAACCTAGGAAGAAACCTAGAGAGGAACCAGGCTATGAGGGGTGGCCAGTCCTCTTCTGGCTGTGCCGGGTGGAGATTATAACAGAACATGGCCAAGATGTTAAAATGTTCATAGATGACCAGCATGGTCAAATAATAATAATCACAGTAGTTGTCGAGGGTGCAACAGGTCAGCACCTCAGGAATAAATGTCAGTTGGCTTTTCATAGCCGATCATTCAGAGTATCTCTACCACTCCTGCTGTCTCTAGACAGTTGAAAACAGCAGGTCTGGGGCAGGTAGCACGTCCGGTGAACTGGTCAGGGTTCCATAGCCGCAGGCAGAACAGTTGAAACTGGAGCAGCAGCACGACCAGGTGGACTGGGGACAGAAAGGAGTCATCAGGCCAAGTAATCCTGAGGCATGGTCCTAAGGCTCAGGTCCTCCGAGAGAGAGAAAGAGAAAGAAAGAGAGAATTGGAGAGAGCATACTTAAATTCACACAGGACACCGGATAAGACAGGAGAAGTACTCCAGATATAACAGACTGACCCTAGCCCCCTGACACAAACTATTGCAGCATAAATACTGGAGGCTGAGACAGGAGGGGTCAGGAGACACTGTAGCCCCGTCCGACGATACCTCCTGACAAGGCCAAACAGGCAAGATATAACCCCACCCACTTTGCCAAAGCACAGCCCCCACACCACTAGAGGGATATCTCCAACCACCAACTTACCATCCTGAGGCTGTCCAGTATCAGTCCTTTCTGCTGCATGGCGTCATTGACTGAAAATGTATATAGGTTTAATAGGATAGAAACTGACTGGCTGACTGAATGACTGGCTCACTGAATGACTGGCTGGCTAACTGAATGACTGGCTGACTGAATGACTGGCTCACTGAATGACTGGCTGGCTAACTGAATGACTGGCTGACTGAATGACTGGCTCACTGAATGACTGGCTGGCTCACTGAATGACTGGCTCAATGAATGACTGGCTGGCTAACTGAATGACTGGCTGACTGAATGACTGGCTCACTGAATGACTGGCTGGCTCACTGAATGACTGGCTCAATGAATGACCGGCTGAATGAATGATTGGCTGGCTCACTGAATGACTGGCTGACTGAATGACTGGCTGAATGAATGACTGGCTAATTGAATGATTGACTGGCTGACTGAATGACTGGCTGACTGAATGATTGGCTGACTGAATGACTGGCTGAATGAATGATTGGCTAATTGAATGATTGACTGACTGACTGACTGACTGAATGACTGGCTGACTGCAGTATAGTGAAGTTTCCAGAAAGATGAGTTTAAGGAAAGAAAGAATGTTAATATAACACTTGAGAGGGTCTGAAAGGCTCGGTCAGCCTGGAGTCAGAGGAGATGGGAGAGATGGAGACTGTAACTGTGATATGAGGGTCTGAAAGGCTCGGTCAGCCTGCAGTCAGAGGAGATGGGAGAGATGGAGACTGTAACTGTGATATGAGGGTCTGAAAGGCTCGGTCAGCCTGGAGTCAGAGGAGATGGGAGAGATGGAGACTGTAACAGAGATATGAGGGTCTGAAAGGCTCGGTCAGCCTGGAGTCAGAGGAGATGGGGAGATGGAGACTGTAACTGTGATATGAGGGTCTGAAAGGCTCGGTCAGCCTGGAGTCAGAGGAGATGGGGAGATGGAGACTGTAACTGTGATGGGTCTGAAAGGCTGTAACCTGGAGTCAGAGGAGATGGGAGAGATGGAGACTGTAACTGTGATATGAGGGTCTGAAAGGCTCGGTCAGTCTGGAGTCAGAGGAGATGGAGAAGAAAATTACTTACTGTGGAGTCAATAGAGGAAAGTTTATGATGTGTCCCAACTGGCAACCCATTCCCTATATAGTGTACTACTTTTGACCAGGACCCATAGGGAGTCCCATTGGGCTCCAGTCAAAAGTAGTGCACTAAATAGGGAATAGGGTGCCACTTGGGACATAACATCTGCCTCCTTCGGCAGCAGTCTAATCAAACTCCTTCAGCAGCAGTCTAACCAAACTCCTTCAGCAGCAGTCTAACCAAACTCCTTCAGCAGCAGTCTAATCAAACTCCTTCAGCAGCAGTCTAACCAAACTCCTTCAGCAGCAGTCTAACCAAACTCCTTCAGCAGCAGTCTAACCAAACTCCTTCAGCAGCAGTCTAATCAAACTCCTTCAGCAGCAGTCTAACCAAACTCCTTCAGCAGCAGTCTAACCAAACTCCTTCAGCAGCAGTCTAACCAAACTCCTTCAGCAACTCCTTTCAGCAGCAGTCTAATCAAACTCCTTCAGCAGCAGTCTCCTTCAGCAGCAGTCTAATCAAACTCCTTCAGCAGCAGTCTAATCAAACTCCTTCAGCAGCAGTCTAATCAAACTGAGCAAAAGTTTACCAGAAAACTGACTGACTGGCATTTAAGGCAGAGAAAACAATCTGAGGATACTGAAAGAAGAGAACTATGTAATTGAATACCTTTGTGGGCTTGAAATTCTCTGTCAGTTTTGAGTAGGAGCTTCCAGGAAGAGATGGGAAGATTGGAATGTGGAGCTGTGTGTACCTGTGAGGGTTTTGAAATGCTTCTATGAGATGGGAGAAAAGAAATATGTCACTACTACTTCAGTAGCATTCAGACCATACAGTAAAATGACCACTGTGCCTAGACGGACATGTGTCCCAGCCTATTGAGACATCATGAGGATGATACATAGAAAGATCCAGCTCATTTTAACCAGCTCAGTGGCACCCATTCTCCTGCTCTCAGAGACATGTTAAGAAATACTGTAAGAACGGATATGGATGGAGCCTCAATGTATCAGACCAGCAGTGTGAATGATGAAGGATATTAATGCAACAGACCAGCAGTGTGAATGATGAAGGATATTAATGTATCAGACCAGCAGTGTGAATGATGAAGGATATTAATGTAACAGACCAGCAGTGTGAATGATGAAGGATGTTAATGTATCAGACCAGCAGTGTGAATGATGAAGGACATTAATGTATCAGACCAGCAGTGTGAATGATGAAGGATATTAATGTATCAGACCAGCAGTGTGAATGATGAAGGATATTAATGTATCAGACCAGCAGTGTGAATGATGAAGGATATTAATGTATCAGACCAGCAGTGTGAATGATGAAGGATATTAATGTATCAGACCAGCAGTGTGAATGATGAAGGACATTAATGTATCAGACCAGCAGTGTGAATGATGAAGGATATTAATGTATCAGACCAGCAGTGTGAATGATGAAGGATATTAATGTACAGTCTATTGACTTGTATTGAAAAGGGTACTAGTTGAAATTATCACACCCTGACCATAGTTTGCTTTGTATGTTTCTATGTTTTGTTTGGTCAGGGTGTGATCTGAGTGTGCATTCTATGTTGGATGTCTAGTTTGTCTGTTTCTGTGTTTGGCCTGATATGGTTCTCAATCAGAGGCAGGTGTTAGTCGTTGTCTCTGATTGGGAGCCATATTTAGGTAGCCTGTTTTGTCATTGTGGGTTGTGGGTGATTGTCTATGTTAGTTTCTTGTGTCGGCACAGTTCTTATTATAGCTTCAAGGTCGTTATTAGTTTATTGTTTTGTATTCAGTGTTCAGTGCTTACTTTAATTAAAATATCATCATGAACACATACCACGCTGCATTTTGGTCCGCTTCTTACGACGATCGTGACAGAAATATCATTTCTAAAACTAATTTATTTCCCCCTGTTTTATATGTACAGTTTTCTATCATAGCAGCTCCTTCAACTATGAACATGTTGATTTGAGTTCTTCCATTAGTCGGGACATTAGGGCACTGGGCAGAGATGGAGATGGAGGGAGGGAGAGAGAGGAGGGAGGGAGAGAGAGGAGGGAGGGAGAGAGAGGTGGGAGGGAGAGAAGAGGGAAGGAGGGAGGGATAGAGGAGGAAATGAGGGAGAGGGAGAGAGGAGGAAAGGAGGGAGAGAGGGATAGAGGGAGAGAGGAGGGAGAGAAGGAGAGAGGAGGGAAATGAGGGAGAGAGGAGGGAAGGTGCCAGAAGGAGGGTGGGTTGTGTGAAGTTCTGTTCCCAGTTTGAGCACCATCACATGGTTTGGAAAACTGTTCTCATGGAACTCTGCTAAAATTACAAATGGAATGTCATGGTTGTGTGTGTGTGTGTGTGTGTGTGTGTGTGTGTGTGTGTGTGTGTGTGTGTGTGTGTGTGTGTGTGTGTGTGTGTGTGTGTGTGTGTGTGTGTGTGTGTGTGTGTGTGTGTGTGTGTGTGTGTGTAAATACCAGTGGCATGTCGCACTTTGTTGCTTAAATTGATCTGTCTTCTTGGTATCACTCAGGTCTACCTCTGCCCTCCAGTTTAAATGGATTGTTTTGACAAATTGGTAAAAACTGTAAAAGAAAGAAGGGGGTGCTTGAGTAGCCACAAGATCGATCATTTCTACAATTTTGTTTATTCCTGATTGTCTTACAAAAGTACTTCACAAACTCACATACCATAACATTTCACTGTATTACGTTTTCTCACATGCCCTTATACTGTAAAACAATCAAACTGTCATCCTGTCTAAACCCTCTCTCTCTCCTCCCTCACCCCCTACTCCCCTCCTCTCTCTCTCTCTCCTCCCTCACCCCCTACTCCCCTCCTCTCTCTCTCTCTCCTCCCTCACCCCCTACTCCCCTCCTCTCTCTCTCTCTCTCTCTCTGTCTCTCTATCTCTCTCTCTGTCTCTCTCTGTCTCTCTCTCTCTCTCTCTCTCTCTCTCTCTCCCTCCCTCACCCCCTCCCCTCTCTCTCTCTCTCTCTCTCTCTCTCTCTCTCTCCCCCCCTCTCTCCCCCCTCTCTCTCCCTCTCTCTCTCTCTCCCTCCCTCCCTCTCTCCCTCTCCCAGGCAATGCCACTGTTTTATGGTGTACATGCTGTACCAGTGTCTTCAAGTCGGTGACCAGTCGCTTCATTAAGAACCTGGCGTGCTCAGGGATCTGTGCGGGTCTGGTGTGTGTTCCCTTTGACGTGGCTCTAGGGGCCAGCCCTCGCTGCTGCTGGTGGCTACACACTCTGCTGCTCTGCAAGGCCCTGAAGTTCCTCCACAAACTCTTCTGCTCCGTCACCGTGCTCAGCTTCTCCGCCATCGCTCTCGACAGGTGGGTGATTGCACGAAAAGCAACACAAATACAGCGTCTTTGTTTGGATTACAGAAAGTGCTATAAGAACAACGTGTTATCAAATCAATCCGTTGTCGGCACTACATATAGCAGGGACTGGCTGCCCACTGGCTGCTCACTGGCTGCCCACTACATATAGCAGGGACTGGCTGCCCACTGGCTGCCCACTACATATAGCAGGGACTGGCTGCCCACTGGCTGCCCACTGGCTGCTCACTGGCTGCCCACTACATATAGCAGGGACTGGCTGCCCACTGGCTGCCCACTACATATAGCAGGGATAGCAGGGACTGGCTGCCCACTACATATAGCAGGGATAGCAGGGACTGGCTGTCCACTACATATAGCAGGGACTGCCTGCCCACTGGCTGCCCACTACATATAGCAGGGACTGGCTGTCCACTACATATAGCAGGGACTGGCTGCCCACTGGCTGCCCACTACATATAGCAGGGATAGCAGGGACTGGCTATCCCTGTACTTTATTAATGTTTCAATGGAACCAACCAAAATCATGCAATTGTTTAATACAAAATAAATTTAACCAAAATCAAGGTTTCATAATTATTGCCACTCCTCATTTAAGTACTTAGTGCAACCACCTCTGGCAAGGATAACAGCATGGAGTCTTTTCCTGTAAATATTTGACACGGTTAAGGAACATATTTGGAGGGATTTTGCACCATTCCTCTAGGCAGATCCTTTCAAGATCACTGTTGAACGTTTAAAACCAGATCTTAACTATGTAGAAATCATAATGGACCTATATATGTTAAACTAACGGCCTTTTGCTAGGCCGCAAATTGATTTTGACAAACAAATGGGTCCCCCCCTAAAAAATCTGTGTGGCCCCCCCAAAAAAGGTTTGCCCACCCCTTGTTTTGATAGAGGCTGCTATGGGTTGGTTCTGAATGACAAAGGCCATTATTGCTGAAATGTTGGTATAAAGCACAGGAGCAGTTTGTACAACTGTGTATATTTGTCTTTATTTATACACATGTAAAGCTACACACGGGGAGAACCGTGTGATCCGCAGACCTTCACATCTGGAAATACTGTTATTAATCCAGATCAAAATAATTCAAAACGTGGTGCAGAGAGAGGCAGTAGTTGGTGCAGTATGTGTACTCCACGCTTCCTGGTGGTGTCTCTGTCTCTCCTGCAGGGCTCTCTGTTCTGAGCTGCAGCCACACAAATTGACAGTCCACAGCAAGGGTCTCTCTCCCTGACTCTTCCTCCACCGTCTCTCTCCCTGACTCTTCCTCTACTGTCTCTCTCTCTGACTCTTCCTCCACCGTCTCTCTCCCTGACTCTTCCTCCACCGTCTCTCTCCCTGACTCTTCCTCTACCGTCTCTCTCCCTGACTCTTCCTCCACCGTCTCTCTCCCTGACTCTTCCTCTACCGTCTCTCTCCCTGACCCTTCCTCCACCGTCTCTCTCCCTGACTCTTCCTCCACCGTCTCTCTCCCTGACTCTTCCTCCACCGTCTCTCTCTCCCTGACTCTTCCTCCACCGTCTCTCTCCCTGACTCTTCCTCCAGAGACTCTTCCTCCACCGTCTTCTCATCTTCCTCTACACTCTTCCTCTACTGTCTCTCTCCCTGACTCTTCCTCCACCGTCTCTCTCCCTGACTCTTCCTCCACCGTCTCTCACTCTTCCTCCACCGTCTCTCCCTGTTTCCTCTATCTCTCTCCCTGACTCTTCCTCTACCGTCTCTCTCCTGAACTCTTCCTCCACCGTCTCTCTCCCCCTGACTCTTCCTCCAAAACTCTTCCTCCACCGTCTCTCTCCCTGACCCTTCCTCTACCGTCTCTCTCCCTGACCCTTCCTCTACCGTCTCTCTCCCTGACTCTTCCTCTACAATCACAAGACTCTTCCTCCACACCCTTCCTCTACCGTCTCTCTCCTGACCCTTCCTCTACCGTCTCTCTCCCTGACCCTTCTTCTCTCCCTGACCCTTCCTCTACCGTCTCTCTCCCTGACTCTTCCTCTACCGTCTCTCCCTGACCCTTCCTCTACCGTCTCTCTCCCTGACTCTTCCTCTACCGTCTCTCTCCTTGACCCTTCCTCTACCGTCTCTCTCCCTGACTCTTCCTCTACCGTCTCTCTCCCTGACCCTTCCTCTACCGTCTCTCTCCCTGACTCTTCCTCTACCGTCTCTCTCCCTGACTCTTCCTCCACCGTCTCTCTCCCTGACTCTTCCTCCACCGTCTCTCTCCCTGACTCTTCCTCCACCGTCTCTCTCCCTGACTCTTCCTCCACCGTCTCTCTCCCCTGACTCTTCCTCTAGACTCTCTCCTGACTCTTCCTCCACTGTCTCTCTCCCTGACTCTTCCTCCACCGTCTCTCTCCCTGACTCTTCCTCCACCGTCTCTCTCCCTGACTCTTCCTCCACCGCCTCTCTATTTATCTAGCCTCAGTGAAGGACCCTCCGGTCTCCACTCCAGAGAGTCTTCCATCTACATCCTCTAAGAAGGCTTTCCTTAGTGTTCATACTGTTCATACTGTTTACATCAAACTCACAGGAAATTAACAATCACAAGAACACACGTCTTACCTTTTATTCTCTTCTGTGATGTTTCCAAGAGAATCCTCGTCAATGCCTGCTGTCTGCTCTAATGAGAGATTCCTGCTCCTAGTGCTCAGACTGCAGCCTTTGTAAATACTACTGTCCTGTCTACATCTAATGGTAGATACTACTGTCCTGTCTATATCTAATGGTAGATACTACTGTCCTGTCTATATCTAATGGTAGATACTACTGTCCTGTCTACATCTAATGGTAGATACTACTGTCCTGTCTACATCTAATGGTAGATACTACTGTCCTGTCTACATCTAATGGTAGATACTACTGTCCTGTCTATATCTAATGGTAGCTACTACTGTCCTGTCTACATCTAATGGTAGCTACTACTGTCCTGTCTACATCTAATGGTAGATACTACTGTCCTGGGGGTATGACCTGGTCTCCACAATCACCCAACCTCAACCCAATTGAGATGGTTTATATATTTATATATATATATATTTACCCTCTGGACAGTGTGTAATGTTGTCTCCTCTTCTTCTTCTCTCTAGGTACTACTCTGTCCTCTACCCTCAGGACAGTGTATAATGTTGTCTCCTCTTCTTCTTCTCTCTAGGTACTACTCTGTCCTCTACCCTCAGGACAGTGTATAATGTTGTCTCCTCTTCTTCTTCTCTCTAGGTACTACTCTGTCCTCTACCCTCAGGACAGTGTATAATGTTGTCTCCTCTTCTTCTTCTCTCTAGGTACTACTCTGTCCTCTACCCTCAGAACAGTGTATAATGTTGTCTCCTCTTCTTCTTCTCTCTAGGTACTACTCTGTCCTCTACCCTCAGGACAGTGTATAATGTTGTCTCCTCTTCTTCTTCTCTCTAGGTACTACTCTGTCCTCTACCCTCAGGACAGTGTATAATGTTGTCTCCTCTTCTTCTTCTCTCTAGGTACTACTCTGTCCTCTACCCTCAGGACAGTGTGTAATGTTGTCTCCTCTTCTTCTTCTCTCTAGGTACTACTCTGTCCTCTACCCTCAGGACAGTGTATAATGTTGTCTCCTCTTCTTCTTCTCTCTAGGTACTACTCTGTCCTCTACCCTCAGAACAGTGTATAATGTTGTCTCCTCTTCTTCTTCTCTCTAAGTACTACTCTGTCCTCTACCCTCAGGACAGTGTATAATGTTGTCTCCTCTTCTTCTTCTCTCTAGGTACTACTCTGTCCTCTACCCTCAGGACAGTGTATAATGTTGTCTCCTCTTCTTCTTCTCTCTAGGTACTACTCTGTCCTCTACCCTCTGGAGAGGAAGATCTCAGACGCCAGATCACGTGACCTGGTTATCTACATCTGGATCCACGCCACCATCGCCAGCGTGCCCGTGTTCGTCGTCACCAACGTTACCGACGTGTACGCCACATTGTCATGCTCCGACGCCCGCGCCCGCTCCTTGGGTCACATGGTCTACGTGGTGATCTACAACGTAACCACGGTGGTTACATTTACATTGTGATCATTTATCAGTCATTTTTATCCAGTCAGTGAATTTCAATCATTGCAAGTAAAACAATCACTTCTTTAAAAGAAGAAAAAATGCTTTTCGGCTCGCCAGTGTTTAGTAACAAAATAGTAGTATGAGTGCTACCCTCTTAGAAAATAAATATGTTATCGCGAACAATTAACGATTCTTTGGCTGTTCCCATATGAGAACTGTTTAATAACTCCAGAACCCTCTATGGTTCTACAAGCCCCCAAAAGGCTTCTACCTGGAACCAAAAATGGTTATCCTATGGGGACAACCGAAGAACCCTTTTTTAGAACCAATTTTTTTTCTAAGAGTGTTGGTGCAGGAAAGACAACAGTTGTTGTGTTTTTAATTCCATTTTATTTTTAGGTGATCCTCCCACTGGCGGTTGTCTTCCTGTTCATGGTTCTGATTCGCCGAGCCCTTAGCGCCAGCCAGAAGAAGAAGGTGATTATTGCAGCGTTGAGAACCCCTCAGAACTCCATCTCTATTCCGTACGTGTCGCAGCGCGAGGCTGAGCTACACGCTACATTACTAGCTGTCGTTTTAGCCTTCTCGGCCTGTAGCGCCCCCTATGGGGCGTTGGTGGTATACCGCACTCTTCTCGGGGACGGTGAGGAATTGTCTCCTTCTCTCTACCTCACAGCCATCTGGCTGCCAAAGGTGTCTCTCCTCACCAACCCTCTGCTGTTTCTGACGGTGAACCGCACGGCCAGGCAGTGCCTGTTGGATGTTTTAGCCCGGGTCCACAGACGCTACAGCCGGCGTAACGTAGTCAGCACTGGGGCCCTGGGGATAGGGAGCGAGGGAGGGCTGGAGGGGTCGGCTCAGGCCGGGAGCCAGCTCCTGGAGATGTTTAATATCGGACAGCAGCAGATCTTTAGGCCGACCGATGAAGAGGACGAGGAGGAGGTAGAGCATGAGATACCTTCGTTAGGGTCAGGAGGTGGTGGGGGTTGTTTGCAACCCAAAGAGAACCACCTTGGAGGGGGTAGACTAGGGGGACACGAAGGGAAGATGGTTCTACAGACCCAACCAATCAGAGAGAGTGTCCTAGTGACTAAAGAACCTCCTCTCATATTGCCCAAAGTCTCCCCTGCCCCTGTCCACGCCTGCTCTTACACCTCCTCATCACAGGTGGCGCCAGCGACCCCCACGGAGCCCGACAACGCCACCCAGTTTGGGTTCGGTCCATTCGAGCTGCCGCCCCAGTGGCTGCCGGAGACCAGGAACAGTAAAAAGAGGCTCCTCCCACCGCTGGGGAACACCCCAGAGGAACTGATCCAGACCAAACAGCCACGCCCACGGCCAGAACGACGAATCAGCAGGAACAACAAGGTCAGCAACTTTCCCGTTGTCGACCCTTAAACTACCCTGTCCGTTGACCTTTGAACCTATGATCCCTGATGACAGCTATGGCTGGAGGTCAGCCAGAGGAGTATTCCACTGACGGAGCGTAATGAGAACAGCAATACACCTTTTCCTTTTTCTATCAAGTTTTTGATACATTTTACGTCAATGACTGGATACAAAGTCAATGGAGGAAATCTGACCAACCACCTGACCAACAGCCGGACCAACCACCTGACCAACAGACCAACCACCCAACCACACGACCAACCACCTGACCAGCCGCGACCAACCACCTGACCAACCACCTGACCAACCACCTGACCAACCACCGGACCAACCACCAGTCACCTGACCCACCACCTGACCAACCACCTGACCAACCACCTGACGAGTCACCTGACCAACCACCTGACCAACCACCGGACCAACCACCGGACCAACCACCTGACCAGTCACCTGACCAACCACCTGACCAACCACCTGACCAACCACCTGACCAACCACCGGACCAACCACCTGACCAGTCACCTGACCAACCACCGGACCAACCACCTGACCAATCACCTGACCAACCACCTGACCAATCACCTGACCAACCACCAACCACCTGACCAGTCACCTGACCAACCACCTGACTAACCACCTGACCAACCACCTGACCAACCCTGACCTCACCTGACCAATGACACCACCGGACCAACCACCTGACCAATCACCTGACCAACCACCTGTGACCAGACCTGACCAACCACCTGACTAACCACCCTGGTAAGATAGACAACTCCAGAGCTCGATGAGTCTGTCTCATTGATGATTCTCCCTGTCGTGTAATGGATACATTTTACGTCAATGACTGGTGAGATTTTAGAAAGTCCACACTGGAACACCAAATAGTCCAAGTCTAAAGACCAAAGTCACGTTTTTCTGAAGACATGGATTTTTACCCTGGTTTTGATGTTCTCTCTTTTTTTCTTGTTCTCTCTTTCCAATAAATATTTTCACTTGATTTCTACTGGTACTACTAGCAGAGCAGATAAAACCTTTTCAACTGATTTCTACTGGTACTACTAGCAGAGCAGATAAAACCCTTTCAACTGATTTCTACTGGTACTACTAGCAGAGCAGATAAAACCTTTTCAACTGATTTCTACTGGTACTGCTAACAGAGCAGATAAAACCTTTTCAACTGATTTCTACTGGTACTACTAGCAGAGCAGATAAAACCTTTTCAACTGATTTCTACTGGTACTGCTAGCAGAGCAGATAAAACCCTTTCAACTGATTTCTACTGGTACTGCTAGCAGAGCAGTTAAAACCCTTTCAACTGATTTCTACTGGTACTGCTAGCAGAGCAGATAAAACCTTTTCAACTGATTTCTACTGGTACTGCTAGCAGAGCAGATAAAACCTTTTCAACTGATTTCTACTGGTACTGCTAACAGAGCAGATAAAACCTTTTCAACTGATTTCTACTGGTACTGCTAACAGAGCAGATAAAACCTTTTCAACTGATTTCTACTGGTACTGCTAGCAGAGCAGATAAAACCCTTTCAACTGATTTCAACTGATTTCCGGTACTGCTAGCAGAGCAGATAAAACCCTTTCAACTGATTTCTAATTAGTACAACCAATTTAATCTAGTTGATTTTGATGAGTTTGGCAATGATGTATTGAACATACAGTACATGCATTAGATTCCTGCAATGCCACATGTACATTGTGATTGACATGGAGAATTGAGTCACACAAACACTGGATGAATCTTAGATTCTGGGTGAGACATTGAAGCTAAATAAGAGTATTTCTCAAGGTGTTTTTTTCCCCATGAACAAAACATCTTCTAACATGCTTAAACTGTCATCGTCTTAAATAACGAATGAGTTTCTGTATCAAACCTTTGACTTGTCTCCATAGCGATGTTATTTTTCTCTTGTTGTTTTTCATCAAAAGGAAGCAGCAATATTTCATTTTGAGAAATCTGTAAAGCCTTGAGCTGTAGCTGTCCCTGTGTGGGCTTCATTTTGTATTTCATATTATTTAGAGTTTATTTTCTAGGGTAGAACATGTCTCTTCAGATGTATCGAATAGCATTCCTCTCCAACGCCAATCCTTTGTAGTACAGACAGTGACTGGAACATTCAATGAAACGAATGTCATGATAAAGTGCAGTTGTACAGTTTGTAAATATATATAGTATAAAATAACTTTGGATTAACTGAGTTTATATGATCCTCATGTTCTGTTTATATCTATTATGATACTCTTCTAAAACAGTGTTACTCAACCTCAGATTCCTGGACTGGGCCCGGTCCGTGGGATACTGCTTTATGGTACCCTGTGATGTTCGAGTGATAGTTTTGATGGAAGCAGCACCCCAGGTACCCTGAGATGTTCGAGTGATAGTTTTGATGGAAGCAGCACCCCAGGTACCCTGAGATGTTCGAGTGCTAGTTTTGATGTAAGTGGCACCCCAGGTACCCTGAGATGTTCGAGTGCTAGTTTTGATGTAAGTGGCACCCCAGGTACCCTGAGATGTTCGAGTGCTAGTTTTGATGTAAGTGGCACCCCAGGTACCCTGAGATGTTCGAGTGCTAGTTTTGATGGAAGCAGCACCCCAGGTACCCTGAGATGTTCGAGTGATAGTTTTGATGTAAGTGGCACCCCAGGTACCCTGAGATGTTCGAGTGCTAGTTTTGATGTAAGTGGCACCCCAGGTACCCTGAGATGTTCGAGTGCTAGTTTTGATGGAAGACGCACCCCAGGTACCCTGAGATGTTCGAGTGCTAGTTTTGATGTAAGTGGCACCCCAGGTACCCTGAGATGTTCGAGTGCTAGTTTTGATGGAAGACGCACCCCAGGTACCCTGAGATGTTCGAGTGCTAGTTTTGATGTAAGACGCACCCCAGGTACTCTGAGATGTTCGAGTGATAGTTTTGATGGAAGTGGCACCCCAGGTACCCTGAGATGTTCGAGTGCTAGTTTTTATGGAAGACGCACCCCAGGTACCCTGACATGTTCGAGTGCTAGTTTTGATGTAAGCAGCACCCCAGGTACCCTGAGATGTTCGAGTGCTAGTTTTGATGGAAGACGCACCCCAGGTACCCTGAGATGTTCGAGTGCTAGTTTTGATGGAAGTGGCACCCCAGGTACCCTGAGATGTTCGAGTGCTAGTTTTGATGGAAGACGCACCCCAGGTACCCTGAGATGTTCGAGTGCTAGTTTTGATGAAATCAGCACCCCAGGTACCCTGAGATGTTCGAGTGCTAGTTTTGATGGAAGCGGCACCCCAGGTACCCTGAGATGTTCGAGTGCTAGTTTTGATGGAAGCAGCACCCCAGGTACCCTGAGATGTTCAAGTGCTAGTTTTGATGGAAGCGGCACCCAAGGAGGATAAAAACATTGTTTGCCAGTCCTAGCCTGATCTCAGATATCTTTCTGCTTCAACCAACACCATCTCTCAAAACAATGAGTGACAAGGACTTGTTGGCATTTTTAGCAAAAACAGACTGGAACACAGACCCTGTTAAAAAACAGACTGGAACACAGACCCTGTTAAAAAACAGACTGGAACACAGACCCTGTTAAAAAACAGACTGGAACACAGACCCTGTTAAAAAACAGACTGGAACACAGACCCTGTTAAAAAACAGACTGGAACACAGACCCTGTTAAAAAAACAGACTGGAACACAGACCCTGTTAAAAAACAGACTGGAACACAGACCCTGTTAAAAAACAGACTGGAACACAGACCCTGTTAAAAAACAGACTGGAACACAGACCCTGTTAAAAAACAGACTGGAACACAGACCCTGTTAAAAAACAGACTGGAACACAGACCCTGTTAAAAAACAGACTGAGAAACACTCATCTAAAAAGGGCCATCGGTAGTAGATGGTCAGTCCAAAATGTCAGCTTATGTCCTATATAGTGCACTGCTTTTTACCAGAGCTCTATGGGCCCTGGTTAAAAGTAGTGCACTATAAAGGGAATAGGGTGCCATAGGGCCCTGATTAAAAGTAGTGCACTATAAAGGGAATAGGGTGCCATAGGGCCCTGGTTAAAAGTAGTGCACTATAAAGGGAATAGGGTGCCATAGGGCCCTGGTTAAAAGTAGTGCACTATAAAGGGAATAGGGTGCCATTTAGGACACAACCCCTGAAGACAGTCTGAAGTGACTAATTGAGGGAGAAAGGGTTCTGTGTGATTAGTTCTCCTACAAAAAAACCTCAATGGATCAATCCTATTGACTCTACAGAGACGCTGCAGATCAATACCCAGACTGCTCCATTTACGACGCACTCTGCATGGTATAATTAAACAGTAAGGCACGAGGTTTTGCGATACGCGGCCAATATACCACGGCTAAAGGCTGTTCTTATTCACAATGCAACGCGGTGTGTGGATACAGCCCTTAGCTGTGTTGTATTGGCCATTATAAACTGGTTACCAATGTAATTAGAACAGTAAAAATAAATGTTTTGTCATACCTGTGGTTATTCGGTCTGATATACCACGGCTTTTAGCCTATCAGCGTTTAGGGCTCGAACCACCCGGTTTATAATGAATAATGAACCTCTGATAAATTAGAAATTAATATTTGCCTAATGAAAGTCTTTTGCTTAGTAGATAATATCAGATTTCATTTATAACCCTTATATAAAGATATTTTATTCAAACGTTCAAACCACAAGGTTTACAAAGATCGTGTCTAAATGATGTAGTTTGTCGTTTTTTGTTTTGTTTCAATTGTTATTTTTTTTCCTGATGATGGTCATGGACAGGTTTATACTGAGTGTACAAAACATTAGGAACAACTTCCTAATATTGTGTTGCACCCCTTTTCGACCCTCAGAACAGCCTCAATTCATCGGGGTCAGGGACTCTACAAGGTGTGGAAAGTGTTCCACAGGGATGCTGGCCCCATGGTGACTCCAATGGTTCCCACAGTTGTATCAAATTGGCTGGATGTTCTTTGGGTGGTGAACCATTCTTGATACACACAGGACACTGTTGAGCCTGAAAAACTCAGCAGCGTTGCTGTTCTTGACTCAAACCGGTGCACCTGGCACCTACTACCATACCCAGTACAAAGGCACTTAAATATTTTGTCTTGCCCATTCACCCTCTGAATGGCACACATACACAATCCATGTCTCAATTGTCTCAAGGCTTAAAAATCCTTCTTTAACCCTGTCTCCTCCCCTTCATTTTTAACCCTGTCTCCTCCCCTTCATTTTTAACCCTGTCTCCTCCCCTTCATCTTTAACCTGTCTCCTCCCCTTCATCTTTAACCCTGTCTCCTCCCCTTCATTTTTAACCTGTCTCCTCCCCTTCATCTTTAACCTGTCTCCTCCCCTTCATCTTTAACCAGGTCTCCTCCCTTTCATCTTTAACCTGTCTCCTCCCCTTCATCTTTAACCTGTCTCCTCCCCTTCATCTTTAACCTGTCTCCTCCCCTTCATCTTTAACCAGGTCTCCTCCCCTTCATCTTTAACCTGTCTCCTCCCCTTCATCTTTAACCTGAACCCCCCTTCATCTTTAACCTGTCTCCTCCCCTTCATCTTTAACCTGTCTCCTCCCCTTCATTTTTAACCCTGTCTCCTCCCCTTCATCTTTAACCTGACTCCTCCCCTTCATATTTAACCTGTCCCCTCCCCTTCATTTTTAAGCTGACTCCTCCCCTTCATTTTTAACCTGTCTCCTCCCCTTCATCTTTAACCTGTCTCCTCCCCTTCATCTTTAACCTGTCTCCTCCCCTTCATCTTTAACCCTGTCTTCTCCCCTTTCATCACCACTGATTGAAGTGGATTTAACAGGTGACATCAACAAGGGATCATAGCTTTCACCTGGTTCACCTGGTCACACTAGCTAGGTTTCCATCCAATTGGTGAATACTCATAAAGAAAACATGTGAATACTCATAAAGAAAACATGTGAATACTCATAAAGAAAACATGTGAATACTCATAAAGAAAATATGTGAATACTCATAAAGAAAACATGTGAATACTCATAAAGAAAACATGTGAATACTCATAAAACATGTGAATACTCATAAAACATGTGAATACTCATAAAGAAAACATGCGAATACTCATAAAGAAAACATGCGAATACTCATAAAGAAAACATGTGAATACTCATAAATAAAACATGTGAATACTCATAAAGAAAACATGTGAATACTCATAAAGAAAACATGTGAATACTCATAAAGAAAACATGCACATTTTCCACCAGTGATGTGTTTCCACCAAATTGACTTTTTTTTTTCATGTATCAGGCAAATATCTATAATATATTATATTCATCGTATTAGTTTACATCAATATTTTTTACCACCATTTATCACATAATTAATTTTACCAACACAAAAAAGATCCCACCATTTTGTCTACGGAACAAATGATCTATTGGCGTTCATGAAAACGGTCCGCAAACTTCCTGTTTCCATTATGGCTGTCATTAGTTTTGTTATATACTGTATGACGCTCCTCACATAACATCTGTGGATGGAATTGTGGTTTACGTCATGAAAATCAAATCAAATCAAATGTATTTATATAGCCCTTCGTACATCAGCTGATATCTCAAAGTGCTGTACAGAAACCCAGCCTAAAACCCCAAACAGCAAGCAATGCAGGTGTAGAAGCACGGTGGCTAGGAAAAACTCCCTAGAAAGGCCAAAATCTAGGAAGAAACCTAGAGAGGAACCAGGCTATGTGGGGTAGCCAGTCCTCTTCTGGCTGTGCCGGGTGGAGATTATAACAGAACATGGCAAGATGTTCAAAAATGACCAGCATGGTCCAATAATAATAAGACAGAACAGTTGAAACTGGAGCAGCAGCACGGCCAGGTGGACTGGGGACAGCTGAGCAGGTGTTGCTAATGTTTTCTACACTCAGTGTATATGCTGTCATTAGTTTTGTTATATACTGTATGACGTTCCTCTCATAACATCTGTGGATGGAATTGTGGTTTACGTCATGAAAAGAGCAAGTGTTGCTAATGTTTTCTACACCCGGTGTATATGCTGTCAAGTATGTCAAAATAAGAAAATGATAGTCATGTTTTGGCTGTAATGTTTTCTACACTCGGTGTATATGCTGTCAAGTATGTCAAAATAAGAAAATGATAGTCGTGTTTTGTCTGTAATGTTCTCGTTACAGCACCAAGTACTCTACGTCATCAATGAAAATCACCCATTGTATCCAGAGGTGTAAAGTATTTAAGTAAAAACACTTTAAAGTACTAATCAAGTCTTTTTTTTGGGGGGGGGGGTTTGTACTTTACTATTTATATTTGTTGACTACTTTTACTTCACTACATTCCTAAAGAAAATAAATGTACTTTTTACTCTCTACATTTTCCCTGACAGCCAAAAGAATGTGTTACATTACACTAAGTTTGTGAATGATGTATGAGTTTTGGTATGTGCCCCTGGTTATCCATAAATAAAAAGAAAGAAAAAAAGAAAATTGTGCCGTCTGGTTTGCTTAATATAAGGAATGTGAAATGATTTATACTTTTACGTTTACTTTGGATACTTAAAAGTATATTTGAGCAATTACACTTACTTTTGATACAGAAAGTATATTTAAAAACAAATACTTTCAGACTTTTACTTAAGTAGAATTTTACTGCGTGACTCACTTTTTCTTGAGCCATTTTCTGTTAAGGCAGCTTTGGTTTTAGTCAAGTGGAGAGGTAATGTGGGCTTTGAATAACAAGCCTGATACGATATGTTGCACCTCAATGGTATTTCAGCTTTAAAAAAATTATTTACTCATACATAAAAAATAAAATAAAATTATTACTCATATTTAAAAATAAATAAATAATTAGTCATATTTAACGTAAAATGTTTTTTTTGGGGGTGTTTGTGCTAAATGACCTCCGTATAAGTTTCAAAAGCAGCGGTATTTAGTCTAGACAGAGTGTGCGACTAATCTGAAGCTCACTGCATACGTAAGAAGTCTTAATGTACATTCCTAGGAATTGACCTCTTCAGACTTTTGTGTGTTTTAACCCTAGTATTCTCGTTTCTAGAGTCATTAATTTAACAGCAACGTAATGTTTTGAATTAAAGACGGATCAATATTTCTTCATTTGGTTCACCGTTAGTATGTGTGACACGGAGAAATACGACTGCAACTGTAATAGTGGAACTGGGACCAAGTTTCCACACCTCTACACCTGCCAGAAAACGGAAGAAAAAACAGGTGTAGCTAATCCTCTTTGGAGTCACGGAGGAAGACTTAGACTGAGAAGAAGAAGCACATGACCAGCTCTGAAAACAGAGAACCAAGAGAACAAAGTACCTGTTTGTTATAAAGAGTTTGCCGGATTTTATTTTCTACGCAGCCATTGTCGTCAATGTGGTTATCCTTTGTGTCATCATAGACGTCGTTGGCACTCGCAGCACCACAGGTCGTGGGTTCGATTCCCAATGGGGTCACCCATATGTAAACATCTAAGCATGCATGACTTTAAGTCGCTTCGGATTAAATCATTTGCTGAATTGCATCTATTATATTATCATTGTCATCACCATCATCATCATCACCAACACCCTCCTCCTCATCCTCTTCACCACCATCATCATCCTCCTCCTCCTCCTCATCATCATCCTTCTTCCCCTTCTTTCCTTCCTCCAGCTGTTTACCAATTGCACATAACAGAAATGAATGTCTTTCCCATGCCTTGAATAATTCTGCTGTTGAATTGATTGAACGTTATTTGATCATACAGTACCCCCACAGCCATATTGCTTGGTGTATTGGGTGGAGGGGAAGTGGACTACATGTTATTTGATCATACAGTACCCCCACAGCCATATTGCTTGGTGTATTGGGTGGAGGGGAAGTGGACTACATGTTATTTGATCATACAGTACCCCCACAGCCATATTGCTTGGTGTATTGGGTGGAGGGGAAGTGGACTACATGTTATTTGATCATACAGTACCCCCACAGCCATATTGCTTGGTGTATTGGGTGGAGGGGAAGTGGACTACATGTTATATGATCACATTTCTTCAGCAATTGCTTGGTTTATTATGGCCTACTGCTCATGTGTCTGCACTGCATACTTGTTGATTAGGAAGGGATTTGGTGTGGTGGCCAAATCCCCAACCCCCCAGCAGAGAAGGATTTCCAGTTATTAAACTGAGCTGAGAAACTGTCCTGAGAAAACACTGCTGCAGTCTGCTGAAGTCACCACATCCCTAAAGCAGGCTGTTTCCTCACGGCCCTAAAGCAGCCTGTTTCCTCACGGCCCTAAAGCAGCCTGTTTCCTCACGGCCCTAAAGCAGCCTGTTTCCTCATGTCCCTAAAGCAGCCTGTTTCCTCACGGCCCTAAAGCAGCCTGTTTCCTCATGTCCCTAAAGCAGCCTGTTTCCTCACGGCCCTAAAGCAGCCTGTTTCCTCACGGCCCTAAAGCAGCCTGTTTCCTCACGGCCCTAAAGCAGCCTGTTTCCTCACGGCCCTAAAGCAGCCTGTTTCCTCACGGCCCTAAAGCAGCCTGTTTCCTCACGGCCCTAAAGCAGGCTGTTTCCTCACGGCCCTAAATCAGCCTGTTTCCTCACGGCCCTAAAGCAGCCTGTTTCCTCACAGCCCTTAAGCAGCCTGTTTCCTCACGGCCCTAAAGCAGGCTGTTTCCTCACGGCCCTAAATCAGCCTGTTTCCTCACGGCCCTAAAGCAGCCTGTTTCCTCACAGCCCTTAAGCAGCCTGTTTCCTCACGGCCCTAAAGCAGCCTGTTTCCTCATGTCCCTAAAGCAGCCTGTTTCCTCACGGCCCTAAAGCAGCCTGTTTCCTCACGGCCCTAAAGCAGCCTGTTTCCTCACGGCCCTAAAGCAGCCTGTTTCCTCACGGCCCTAAAGCAGCCTGTTTCCTCTAAAGCAGCCTGTTTCCTCACGGCCCTAAAGCAGCCTGTTTCCTCATAAATCAGCCTGTTTCCTCACGGCCCTAAAGCAGCCTGTTTCCTCACGGCCCTAAAGCAGCCTGTTTCCTCAAAGCAGCCTGTTTCCTCACGGCCCTAAAGCAGCCTTTTCCTCACGGCCCTAAAGCAGCCTGTTTCCTCACGGCCCTAAAGCAGGCTGTTTCCTCACCCCTAAATCAGCCTGTTTCCTCACGGCCCTAAAGCAGCCTGTTTCCTCACAGCCCTAAAGCCCTGCTTAAGTGCTGTAAAAAGCCTGTTGCTTCCTCACAGCCCTAAAGCAGCCTGTTCTCACAGCCCTAAAGCAGCCTGTTTCCTCACGGCCCTAAATCAGCCTGTTTCCTCACAGCCCTAAAGCAGCCTGTTTCCTCACAGCCCTAAAGCAGCCTGTTTCCTCATGTCCCTAAAGCAGCCTGTTTCCTCACGGCCCTAAAGCAGCCTGTTTCCTCACGGCCCTAAAGCAGCCTGTTTCCTCACGGCCCTAAAGCAGCCTGTTTCCTCAAGCCCTAAAGCAGCCTGTTTCCTCACGGCCCTAAAGCAGCCTGTTTCCTCACAGCCCTAAAGCAGCCTGCTTCCTCACAGCCCTAAAGCAGCCTGCTTCCTCACAGCCCTAAAGCAGCCTGCTTCCTCACAGCCCTAAAGCAGCCTGCTTCCTCACAGCCCTAAAGCAGCCTGCTTCCTCACAGCCCTAAAGCAGCCTGCTTCCTCACGGCCACGATTAGCTTAGTTTACATGTCAAAGAAAGAGCAGTAGGCTACCCCCAGATGAAAACATTAATTGTCATTTTTATTCACTTTCATTTTCACGGACTACGGGTCCTGAGAAAACACTGCTGCAGACTGCAGTCACCATGGCCACAGTTAGTCCACATAGCAAAGTGTCTTCAGTACCTTCAGGTACCATGAAGATACTATGGTATTTCATTCACTTTCATGTTCAAGGACTACAGTACGGTGCCTTTCTCTTATTCTTTATCATCCTTTATCACACCTTACAACGGCCCGACTGGCTGCTGAGAACACAATGTCCTCTGGGATACAAGTGAGGATCTCGCTCCATAAGGGGAGTCCATCTAGCCTGGGTATCAGTCTGTTTGTCCTTGGCTAGAAGTGGCATGATCGAAAACACACAGACTGGTACCCAGGCTAGAATCCATCCTGTTCTGATTTAGAACGCTGAACCAAAGTGACATTGAAAGTTATGGGTATCTGCCTGGCCTGTATCAAAGACGTATATGCTTTTCTATACGCGTGAAAAACGAAATAGGTAAACATATGTATTCAAGTGTAAATATATCTAGGATTGGATAATTTTATGGTTCTATATTGTGTACATCAGGTGTAATTCAGATAGAACGTCCACATTGAACATGAGAACCGTCGCCATGGGTACCATGGACAAATGCACTTCATTCAATACCCAGGTTTATAAGTAGCATTATGATGAACTCACCTGTGTGAGGATAAATGATATAAGGTGTGTCTCAAAAAGCATCCTATTCCATATTAAAGTGTGCTAATTTTGGGCCAGATTCCCTATGGGGTTTAGTCCTTAGTAGTGCACTAGAATGCTTAAAAGGTGCCATTTTAAGATGCATGTAGAGTTGTTGTGGCCTTGTTTATGTTGGTACCGTGTAGGATAACTATATCCCCCCTGGTCGGGGTCGGGAGGCGTCGCTTAGCAACAGGTATATACCAGCCGCTTCAAATCTAATTCCATGCATAATAGTTGACATAATGGGAGGGAGGGTGGGTCCCAAGTGGCTCCTTGTTCCCTACAGCCCTGGTCAAAGTAGTGCACTACACTGAGTGTACAAAACATTAAGAACACTAATATTGAGTTGCACCACGCCCCTCACTTTTGCCCTCAGAACAGCTTCAATTCATCGGGGCATGGACTCTACAAGGTGTCGAAAAGCATTCCACAGGGATTGCTGGCCCATGTTGACTCCAATACTTTCCACAGTTGTGTCATCGGCTGGGTGGGCCTCGGAGGGCATAGGTCCACCCGCTGGGGAGCCAGGGCCCAGCCAGGCCCAGTGTTTTTCACCACAAAAGGGCTTTATTCCAGACATAAATACTCCTCAGCATTGATCCTGCAGGTGAAGAAGCCAGATGTGGAGGTCCTGGGCTGGCATGGTTACACGTGGTCTGCGGTTGTGAGGCCGGTTGGATGTGGAGGTCCTGGGCTGGAATGGTTACGCGTGGTCTCCGGTTGTGAGGCCGGTTGGATGTGGAGGTCCTGGGCTGGAATGGTTACACGTGGTCTGCGGTTGTGAGGCCGGTTGGATGTGGAGGTCCTGGGCTGGCGTTGTGTGACAAAATTGCATATTTTAGAGTGGCGTTTTATTGTCACCAGCACAAGGTGCACCTGTGTAGTGATCATGCTGTTTAGTTTCTTGATATGCCACACCTGTCAGGTTTATCTTGGCAAAGGAGACATTCTTAGTAACAGGGAAGTAAACACAATTGTGCAAAACATTTGAGAGAAATAAGCTTTTTGTGCGTATGGAACATTTCTGGGATCTTTTATTTCAGCTCATGAAACATGGGACCAACACTTTACATGTTGTGTTTATATTTTTGTTCAGTATAGATATCACATATGGATGATATCTAATTTAGGTGTGCAGGATGGAAGAGACAGACATTGTTGGGTGAACTACACAGCAAAAAAGGTGTTTCACCTCTATTCCCTTCCTAGTTGTGAACTTCCACAGACCTTTGACTTTATCAAATGTAAAACGGCTCTGGTCCAGTCTTGTTAAGAATGGCATCATACTGCATGTTCTATAGTCACACACCCCCAGTGTTCTATAGTCATACACCCCCAGTGTTCTATAGTCATACACCATCAGTGTTCTATAGTCATACACCATCAGTGTTCTATAGTCATACACCCCCAGTGTTCTATAGTCATACACCCCCAGTGTTCTATAGTCATACACCCCCAGTGTTCTATAGTCATACACCCCCAGTGTTCTATATTCATACACCCCCAGTGTTCTATAGTCATACACCATCAGTGTTCTGTAGTCATACACCCCCAGTGTTCTATAGTCATACACCCCCAGTGTTCTATAGTCATACACCCCCAGTGTTCTATAGTCATACACCCCAGTGTTCTATAGTCATACACCCCCAGTGTTCTATAGTGATACACCCCCAGTGTTCTATAGTCATACACCCCCAGTGTTCTGTAGTCATACACCCCCAGTGTTCTATAGTCATACACCCCCAGTGTTCTATAGTCATACACCATCAGTGTTCTGTAGTCATACACAATCAGTGTTCTATAGTCATACACCCCCAGTGTTCTATAGTCATACACCCCCAGTGTTCTGTAGTCATACACCCCTAGTGTTCTATAGTCATACACCCCCAGTGTTCTATAGTCATACACCCCCAGTGTTCTGTAGTCATACACCCCCAGTGTTCTATAGTCATACACACCCAGTGTTCTACAGTCATACACCCCCAGTGTTCTACAGTCATACACCCCCAGTGTTCTATAGTCATACACCCCCAGTGTTCTATAGTCATACACCATCAGTGTTCTATAGTCATACACCATCAGTGTTCTGTAGTCATACACCCCCAGTGTTCTATAGTCATACACCCCCAGTGTTCTATAGTCATACACCCCCAGGGTTCTATAGTCATACACACCCAGTGTTCTATAGTCATACACCCCCAGTGTTCTATAGTCATACACCCCCAGTGTTCTATAGTCATACACCCCCAGTGTTCTGTAGTCATACACCCCCAGTGTTATATAGTCACACACCCCCAGTGTTCTGTAGTCATACACCCCCAGTGTTCTATAGTCATACACCCCCAGTGTTCTATAGTCATACACCCCCAGTGTTCTATAGTCATACGCCCCCAGTGTTCTGTAGTCATACACCCCCAGTGTTCTATAGTCATACACCCCCAGTGTTCTATAGTCATACACCATCAGTGTTCTGTAGTCATACACCATCAGTGTTCTATAGTCATACACCCCCAGTGTTCTATAGTCATACACCCCCAGTGTTCTGTAGTCATACACCCCCAGTGTTCTGTAGTCACACACCCCCAGTGTTCTATATTCATACACCCCCAGTGTTCTATATTCATCCACCCCCAGTGTTCTATAGTCATACACCCCAGTGTTCTGTAGTCATACACCCCCAGTGTTCTATAGTCATACACCCCCAGTGTTCTGTAGTCATACACCCCCAGTGTTCTATAGTCATACACCCCCAGTGTTCTATAGTCATACACACCCAGTGTTCTACAGTCATACACCCCCAGTGTTCTACAGTCATACACCCCCAGTGTTCTACAGTCATACACCCCCAGTGTTCTATAGTCATACACCCCCAGTGTTCTATAGTCATACACACCCAGTGTTCTACAGTCATACACCCCCAGTGTTCTATAGTCATACACCCCAGTGTTCTATAGTCATACACCCCCAGTGTTCTATAGTCATACACCCCCAGTGTTCTATAGTCATACACCCCCAGTGTTCTATAGTCATACACCCCCAGTGTTCTACAGTCATACACCCCCAGTGTTCTAGTGTTTCTATAGTCATACACCCCCAGTGTTCTATAGTCATACACCCCCAGTGTTCTATAGTCATACACCCCCAGTGTTCTATAGTCATACACCCCCAGTGTTCTATAGTCATACACCCCCAGTGTTCTGTAGTCATACACCCCCAGTGTTCTATAGTCATACACCCCCAGTGTTCTATAGTCATGTTCTACACACCCCAGTGTTCTATACTCATACACCCCCAGTGTTATATAGTCACACAACCCCAGTGTTCTATAGTCATACACCCCCAGTGTTCTGTAGTCACACACCCCCAGTGTTCTATAGTCATACACCCCCAGGGTTCTGTAGTCATACACCCCCAGTGTTCTGTAGTCACACACCCCCAGTGTTCTATAGTCATACACCCCCAGTGTTCTATAGTCACACACCCCCAGTGTTCACCCCCAGTGTTCTATAGTCAGTGTCATACATACCCCAGTGTTCTATAGTGTTATATAGTCACACACCCCCAGTGTTCTATAGTCATACACCCCAGTGTTCTGTAGTCACACACCCCCAGTGTTCTATAGTCATACACCCCAGGGTTCTGTAGTCATACACCCCCAGTGTTCTGTAGTCACACACCCCCAGTGTTCTATAGTCATACACCCCCAGTGTTCTATAGTCATACACCATCAGTGTTCTATAGTCATACACCCCCAGTGTTCTGTAGTCATACACCCCCAGTGTTCTATAGTCATACACCCCCAGTGTTCTATAGTCATACACCCCCAGTGTTCTATAGTCACACACCCCCAGTGTTCTATAGTCATACACCCCCAGTGTTCTATAGTCATACACCCCCAGTGTTCTATAGTCATACACCCCCAGTGTTCTATAGTCATACACCCCCAGTGTTCACACACCCCAGTGTTCTGTAGTCATACACCATTTAAGTCATTTAGCAGTGTTCTGTAGATACACCCCCAGTGTTCTATAGTCATACACCCCAGTGTTCTAGTCATACACCCCCAGTGTTCTATAGTCATACACCCCCAGTGTTCTATAGTCATACACCCCCAGTGTTCTATAGTCATACACCCCCAGTGTTCTATAGTCATACACCATCAGTGTTCTGTAGTCATACACATCAGTGTTCTATAGTCATACACCCCCAGTGTTCTATAGTCATACACCCCCAGTGTTCTGTAGTCATACACCCCCAGTGTTCTGTAGTCACACACCCCCAGTGTTCTATAGTCATACACCCCAGTGTTCTATAGTCAGTCACACACCCCAGTGTTCTGTAGTCATACACCCCAGTGTTCTATAGTCATACACCCCCAGTGTTCTGTAGTCATACACCCCCAGTGTTCTATAGTCATACACCCCCAGTGTTCTATACACCCCAGTGTTCTACAGTCATACACCCCCAGTGTTCTACAGTCATACACCCCAGTGTTCTATAGTCATACACCCCCAGTGTTCTATAGTCATACACCCCAGTGTTCTATAGTCATACACACCCAGTGTTCTACACCCCCAGTGTTCTATAGTCATACACCCCCAGTGTTCTATAGTGTTCTATAGTCATACACCCCCAGTGTTCTATAGTCATACACCCCCAGTGTTCTATAGTCATACACCCCCAGTGTTCTATAGTCATACACCCCCAGTGTTCTATTCACATACACCCCCAGTGTTCTATAGTCATACACCCCCAGTGTTCTATAGTCATACACCCCCAGTGTTCTATAGTCATACACCCCAGTGTTCTATAGTCATACACCCCCAGTGTTCTATAGTCATACACCCCCAGTGTTCTATAGTCACACACCCCAGTGTTCTATAGTCATACACCCCCAGTGTTCTATAGTCATACACCCCAGTGTTCTATAGTCACACACCCCCAGTGTTCTATAGTCATACACCCCAGTGTTCTATACTCATACACCCCCAGTGTTATATAGTCACACAACCCCAGTGTTCTATAGTCATACACCCCCAGTGTTCTGTAGTCACACACCCCCAGTGTTCTATAGTCATACACCCCCCAGGGTTCTGTAGTCATACACCCCCAGTGTTCTGTAGTCACACACCCCCAGTGTTCTATAGTCATACACCCCCAGTGTTATATAGTCACACACCCCCAGTGTTCTATAGTCATACACCCCCAGTGTTCTATAGTCATACACCCACAGTGTTCTATAGTCACACACCCCCAGTGTTCTATAGTCATACACCCCCAGTGTTCTATACTCATACACCCCCAGTGTTATACACACCCCCCAGTGTTCTATAGTCATACACCCCAGTGTTCTGTAGTCACACACCCCCAGTGTTCTGTATATACACCCCCAGGGTTCTGTAGTCATACACCCCCAGTGTTCTGTAGTCACACACCCCCATTGTTCTATAGTCATACACCCCCAGTGTTCTATAGTCATACACCATCAGTGTTCTATAGTCATACACCATCAGTGTTCTGTAGTCATACACCCCCAGTGTTCTATAGTCATACACCCCCAGTGTTCTATAGTCATACACCCCCAGTGTTCTATAGTCATACACCCCCAGTGTTCTATAGTCATACACCCCAGTGTTCTATAGTCACACACCCCCAGTGTTCTATAGTCACACACCCCCAGTGTTCTATAGTCATACACCCCCAGTGTTCTGTAGTCACACACCCCCATTGTTCTATAGTCATACACCCCCAGTGTTCTATAGTCATACACCATCAGTGTTCTATAGTCATACACCATCAGTGTTCTGTAGTCATACACCCCCAGTGTTCTATAGTCACACACCCCCAGTGTTCTATAGTCATACACCCCCAGTGTTCTATAGTCACACACCCCCAGTGTTCTATAGTCATACACCCCCAGTGTTCTATAGTCACACACCCCCAGTGTTCTATAGTCACACACCCCCAGTGTTCTATAGTCATACACCCCCAGTGTTCTATAGTCATACACCCCCAGTGTTCTATAGTCACACACCCCCAGTGTTCTATAGTCATACACCCCCAGTGTTCTATAGTCATACACCCCCAGTGTTCTATAGTCACACACCCCCAGTGTATTATAGTCATACACCCCCAGTGTTCTATAGTCATACACCCCCAGTGTTCTATAGTCATACACCCCCAGTGTTCTATAGTCATACACCCCCAGTGTTCTATAGTCACACACCCCAGTGTTCATAGTCATACACCCCCAGTGTTCTATAGTCATACACCCCCAGTGTTATATAGTCATACACCCCCAGTGTTCTATAGTCATACACCCCCAGTGTTATATAGTCACACACCCCAGTGTTCTATAGTCATACACCCCCAGTGTTCTATAGTCATACACCCCAGTGTTCTATAGTCACACACCCCCAGTGTATTATAGTTATACACCCCCAGTGTTCTATAGTCATACACCCCCAGTGTTCTATAGTCATACACCCCCAGTGTTCTATAGTCATACACCCCCAGTGTTCTATAGTCATACACCCCCAGTGTTCTATAGTCACACACCCCCAGTGTTCTATAGTCATACACCCCCAGTGTTCTATAGTCATAAACCCCCAGTGTTTGATAGTCATACACCCCCAGTGTCCTATAGTCATACACCCCCAGTGTTCTATAGTCATACACCATCAGTGTTCTATAGTCATACACCCCCAGTGTTCTATAGTCATACACCCCCAGTGTTCTATAGTCATACACCCCCAGTGTTCTATAGTCATACACCCCCAGTGTTCTATAGTCATACACCCTCAGTGTTCTATAGTCACACACCCCCAGTGTTCTATAGTCATACACCCCCAGTGTTCTATAGTCACACACCCCCAGTGTTCTATAGTCATACACCCCCAGTGTTCTATAGTGATACACCCCCAGTGTTCTATAGTCATACACCCTCAGTGTTCTGTAGTCATACACCCCCAGTGTTCTATAGTCATACACCCCCAGTGTTCTATAGTCATACACCATCAGTGTTCTGTAGTCATACACAATCAGTGTTCTATAGTCATACACCCCAGTGTTCTATAGTCATACACCCCCAGTGTTCTGTAGTCATACACCCCCAGTGTTCTGTAGTCACACCCCCCAGTGTTCTATATTCATACACCCCCAGTGTTCTATAGTCATCCACCCCCAGTGTTCTATAGTCACACACCCCCAGTGTTCTATAGTCACACACCCCCAGTGTTCTATAGTTATACACCCCCAGTGTTCTATAGTCATACACCCCCAGTGTTCTATAGTCATACACCCCCAGTGTTCTATAGTCATACACCCCCAGTGTTCTATAGTCATACACCCCCAGTGTTCTATAGTCACACACCCCCAGTGTTCTATAGTCATACACCCCAGTGTTCTATAGTCATAAACCCCAGTGTTTGATAGTCATACACCCCCAGTGTCCTATAGTCATACACCCCCAGTGTTCTATAGTCATACACCATCAGTGTTCTATAGTCATACACCCCCAGTGTTCTATAGTCATACACCCCCAGTGTTCTATAGTCATACACCCCCAGTGTTCTATAGTCACCCCCAGTGTTCTATAGTCATACACCCCCAGTGTTCTATAGTCATACACCCCAGTGTCCTACAGTCATACACCCCCAGTGTTCTATAGTCATACACCCCCAGTGGTCTATAGTCATACACCCCCAGTGTTCTGTAGTCATACACCCCCAGTGTTATGTAGTCATACACCCCCAGTGTTATATAGTCATACACCCCCAGTGTTCTATAGTCATACACCCCCAGTGTTCTATAGTCATACACCCTCAGTGTTCTATAGTCACACACCCCCAGTGTTCTATAGTCATACACCCCCAGTGTTCTATAGTCACACACCCCCAGTGTTCTATAGTCATACACCCCAGTGTTCTATAGTGATACACCCCAGTGTTCTATAGTCATACACCCTCAGTGTTCTGTAGTCATACACCCCAGTGTTCTATAGTCATACACCCCCAGTGTTCTATAGTCATACACCATCAGTGTTCTGTAGTCATACACAATCAGTGTTCTATAGTCATACACCCCCAGTGTTCTATAGTCATACACCCCCAGTGTTCTGTAGTCATACACCCCCAGTGTTCTGTAGTCACACACCCCCAGTGTTCTATATTCATACACCCCCAGTGTTCTATAGTCATCCACCCCCAGTGTTCTATAGTCACACACCCCCAGTGTTCTATAGTCACACACTCCCAGTGTTCTATAGTCATACACCAGTGTTCTATAGTCATACACCCCCAGTGTTTGATAGTCATACACCCCCAGTGTTCTGTAGTCATACACCCCAGTGTTCTATAGTCATACACCCTCAGTGTTCTGTAGTCATACACCCCCAGTGTTCTATAGTCATACACCCCCAGTGTTCTATAGTCATACACCCCCAGTGTTCTATAGTCATACACCCCCAGTGTTCTATAGTCATACACACCCAGTGTTCTACAGTCATACACCCCCAGTGTTCTACAGTCATACACCCCCAGTGTTCTATAGTCATACACCCCAGTGTTTTATAGTCATACACCATCAGTGTTCTATAGTCATACACCATCAGTGTTCTGTAGTCATACACCCCCCAGTGTTCTATAGTCATACACCCCCAGGGTTCTATAGTCATACACCCCAGTGTTCTATAGTCATACACCCCAGTGTTCTATAGTCATACACCCCAGTGTTCTATAGTCATACACCCCCAGTGTTCTGTAGTCATACACCCCCAGTGTTATATAGTCACACACCCCCAGTGTTCTATAGTCATACACACCCAGTGTTCTACAGTCATACACCCCCAGTGTTCTACAGTCATACACCCCCAGTGTTCTATAGTCATACACCCCCAGTGTTCTATAGTCATACACCCCCAGTGTTCTATAGTCATACACCCCCAGTGTTATATAGTCACACACCCCCAGTGTTCTGTAGTCATACACCCCCAGTGTTCTATAGTCATACACCCCCAGTGTTCTATAGTCATACACCCACAGTGTTCTATAGTCACACACCCCCAGTGTTCTATAGTCATACACCCCCAGTGTTCTATAGTCACACACCCCCAGTGTTCTATACTCATACACCCCCAGTGTTATATAGTCACACACCCCCAGTGTTCTATAGTCATACACCCCCAGTGTTCTGTAGTCACACACCCCCAGTGTTCTGTAGTCATACACCCCCAGGGTTCTGTAGTCATACACCCCCAGTGTTCTGTAGTCACACACCCCCAGTGTTCTATAGTCATACACCCCCAGTGTTCTATAGTCATACACCATCAGTGTTCTATAGTCATACACCATCAGTGTTCTATAGTCATACACCCCCAGTGTTCTATAGTCATACACCCCCAGTGTTCTATAGTCATACACCCCCAGTGTTCTATAGTCATACACCTCCAGTGTTCTATAGTCATACACCCCCAGTGTTCTATAGTCATACACCCCCAGTGTCCTACAGTCATACACCCCCAGTGTTCTACAGTCATACACCCCCAGTGTTCTATAGTCATACACCCCCAGTGTTCTGTAGTCATACACCCCCAGTGTTCTGTAGTCATACACCCCCAGTGTTATATAGTCATACACCCCCAGTGTTCTATAGTCATACACCCCCAGTGTTCTATAGTCATACACCCTCAGTGTTCTATAGTCACACACCCCCAGTGTTCTATAGTCATACACCCCCAGTGTTCTATAGTCACACACCCCCAGTGTTCTATAGTCATACACCCCCAGTGTTCTATAGTGATACATCCCCAGTGTTCTATAGTCATACACCCTCAGTGTTCTGTAGTCATACACCCCCAGTGTTCTATAGTCATACACCCCCAGTGTTCTATAGTCATACACCATCAGTGTTCTGTAGTCATACACAATCAGTGTTCTATAGTCACACACCATCAGTGTTCTGTAGTCATACACCCCCAGTGTTCTATAGTCATACACCCCCAGTGTTCTACAGTCATACACCCCCAGTGTTCTATAGTCATACACCCCCAGTGTTCTATATTCATTCACCCCCAGGGTTCTATAGTCATACACACCCAGTGTTCTATAGTCATACACCCCCAGTGTTCTATAGTCATACACCCCCAGTGTTCTATAGTCATACACCCCCAGTGTTCTATAGTCATACACCCCCAGTGTCCTACAGTCATACACCCCCAGTGTTCTATAGTCATACACCCCCAGTGTTCTATAGTCATACACCCCCAGTGTTCTGTAGTCATACACCCCCAGTGTTCTGTAGTCATACACCCCCAGTGTTATATAGTCATACACCCCCAGTGTTCTATAGTCATACACCCCCAGTGTTCTATAGTCATACACCCTCAGTGTTCTATAGTCACACACCCCCAGTGTTCTATAGTCATACACCCCCAGTGTTCTATAGTCACACACCCCCAGTGTTCTATAGTCATACACCCCCAGTGTTCTATAGTGATACACCCCCAGTGTTCTATAGTCATACACCCTCAGTGTTCTGTAGTCATACACCCCCAGTGTTCTATAGTCATACACCCCCAGTGTTCTATAGTCATACACCATCAGTGTTCTGTAGTCATACACAATCAGTGTTCTATAGTCATACACCCCCAGTGTTCTATAGTCATACACCCCCAGTGTTCTGTAGTCATACACCCCCAGTGTTCTGTAGTCACACACCCCCAGTGTTCTATATTCATACACCCCCAGTGTTCTATAGTCATCCACCCCCAGTGTTCTATAGTCACACACCCCCAGTGTTCTATAGTCACACACCCCCAGTGTTCTATAGTCATACACCCCCAGTGTTCTATAGTCATACACCCCCAGTGTTTGATAGTCATACACCCCCAGTGTTCTGTAGTCATACACCCCCAGTGTTCTATAGTCATACACCCTCAGTGTTCTGTAGTCATACACCCCCAGTGTTCTATAGTCATACACCCCCAGTGTTCTATAGTCATACACCCCCAGTGTTCTATAGTCATACACCCCCAGTGTTCTATAGTCATACACACCCAGTGTTCTACAGTCATACACCCCCAGTGTTCTACAGTCATACACCCCCAGTGTTCTATAGTCATACACCCCCAGTGTTTTATAGTCATACACCATCAGTGTTCTATAGTCATACACCATCAGTGTTCTGTAGTCATACACCCCCAGTGTTCTATAGTCATACACCCCCAGGGTTCTATAGTCATACACACCCAGTGTTCTATAGTCATACACCCCCAGTGTTCTATAGTCATACACCCCCAGTGTTCTATAGTCATACACCCCCAGTGTTCTGTAGTCATACACCCCCAGTGTTATATAGTCACACACCCCCAGTGTTCTGTAGTCATACACCCCCAGTGTTCTATAGTCATACACCCCCAGTGTTCTATAGTCATACACCCCCAGGGTTCTATAGTCATACACACCCAGTGTTCTATAGTCATACACCCCCAGTGTTCTATAGTCATACACCCCCAGTGTTCTATAGTCATACACCCCCAGTGTTCTGTAGTCATACACCCCCAGTGTTATATAGTCACACACCCCCAGTGTTCTATAGTCATACACCCCCAGTGTTCTATAGTCATACACCCCCAGTGTTCTATACTCATACACCCCCAGTGTTATATAGTCACACACCCCCAGTGTTCTATAGTCATACACCCCCAGTGTTCTATAGTCACACACCCCCAGTGTTCTATAGTCATACACCTCCAGTGTTCTATAGTCATACACCCCCAGTGTTCTATAGTCATACACCATCAGTGTTCTATAGTCATACACCATCAGTGTTCTGTAGTCATACACCCCCAGTGTTCTATAGTCACACACCCCCAGTGTTCTATAGTCATACACCCCCAGTGTTCTATAGTCACACACCCCAGTGTTCTATAGTCACACACCCCCAGTGTTCTATAGTCATACACCCCCAGTGTTCTATAGTCATACACCCCCAGTGTTCTATAGTCACACACCCCCAGTGTATTATAGTTATACACCCCCAGTGTTCTATAGTCATACACCCCCAGTGTTCTATAGTCATACACCCCCAGTGTTCTATAGTCATACACCCCCAGTGTTCTATAGTCATACACCCCCAGTGTTCTATAGTCACACACCCCCAGTGTTCTATAGTCATACACCCCCAGTGTTCTATAGTCATAAACCCCAGTGTTTGATAGTCATACACCCCCAGTGTTCTATAGTCATACACCCCAGTGTTCTATAGTCATACACCATCAGTGTTCTATAGTCATACACCCCCAGTGTTCTATAGTCATACACCCCCAGTGTTCTATAGTCATACACCCCCAGTGTTCTATAGTCATACACCAGTGTTCTATAGTCATACACCCCCAGTGTTCTATAGTCATACACCCCCAGTGTACTATATTCATACACCCCCAGTGTTCTATAGTCATACACCCCCAGTGTTCTATAGTCATACACCCCCAGTGTTCTATAGTCATACACCCCCAGTGTTCTATAGTCATACACCCCCAGTGTTCTGTAGTCATACACCCCCAGTGTTCTATAGTCATACACCCCCAGTGTTATATAGTCATACACCCCCAGTGTTCTATAGTCATACACCCCCAGTGTTCTATAGTCATACACCCCAGTGTTCTATAGTCACACACCCCCAGTGTTCTATAGTCATACACCACCAGTGTTCTATAGTCACACACCCCCAGTGTTCTATAGTCATACACCCCAGTGTTCTATAGTGATACACCCCAGTGTTCTATAGTCATACACCCCCAGTGTTCTGTAGTCATACACCCCCAGTGTTCTATAGTCATACACCCCAGTGTTCTATAGTCATACACCCCCAGTGTTCTGTAGTCATACACAATCAGTGTTCTATAGTCATACACCCCCAGTGTTCTATAGTCATACACCCCCAGTGTTCTGTAGTCATACACCCCAGTGTTCTATAGTCATACACCCCCAGTGTTCTATAGTCATACACCCCCAGTGTTCTATAGTCATACACCCCCAGTGTTCTATAGTCATACACCCCAGTGTTCTATAGTCATACACCCCCAGTGTTCTATAGTCATAAACCCCAGTGTTTGATAGTCATACACCCCCAGTGTTATATAGTCATACACCCCCAGTGTTCTATAGTCATACACCATCAGTGTTCTATAGTCATACACCCCCAGTGTTCTATAGTCATACACCCCCAGTGTTCTATAGTCATACACCCCCAGTGTTCTATAGTCATACACCCCCAGTGTTCTATAGTCATACACCCCCAGTGTTCTATAGTCATACACCCCCAGTGTCCTACAGTCATACACCCCAGTGTTCTATAGTCATACACCCCCAGTGTTCTATAGTCATACACCCCAGTGTTCTGTAGTCATACACCCCCAGTGTTCTGTAGTCATACACCCCCAGTGTTATATAGTCATACACCCCCAGTGTTCTATAGTCATACACCCCCAGTGTTCTATAGTCATACACCCCCAGTGTTCTATAGTCACACACCCCCAGTGTTCTATAGTCATACACCCCCAGTGTTCTATAGTCACACACCCCCAGTGTTCTATAGTCATACACCCCCAGTGTTCTATAGTGATACACCCCCAGTGTTCTATAGTCATACACCCTCAGTGTTCTGTAGTCATACACCCCCAGTGTTCTATAGTCATACACCCCCAGTGTTCTATAGTCATACACCATCAGTGTTCTGTAGTCATACACAATCAGTGTTCTATAGTCATACACCCCCAGTGTTCTATAGTCATACACCCCCAGTGTTCTGTAGTCATACACCCCCAGTGTTCTGTAGTCACACACCCCCAGTGTTCTATAGTCACACACCCCCAGTGTTCTATAGTCATACACCCCCAGTGTTCTATAGTCATACACCCCCAGTGTTTGATAGTCAGTGTTCTGTCAGTCATACACCCCAGTGTTCTATAGTCATACACCCCAGTGTTCTGTAGTCATACACCCCCAGTGTTCTATAGTCATACACCCCCAGTGTTCTATAGTCATACACCCCCAGTGTTCTATAGTCATACACCCCCAGTGTTCTATAGTCATACACCCCCAGTGTTCTATAGTCATACACCCCCAGTGTTCTACAGTCATACACCCCCAGTGTTCTATAGTCATACACCCCCAGTGTTTTATAGTCATACACCATCAGTGTTCTATAGTCATACACCATCAGTGTTCTGTAGTCATACACCCCCAGTGTTCTATAGTCATACACCCCCAGGGTTCTATAGTCATACACACCCAGTGTTCTATAGTCATACACCCCAGTGTTCTATAGTCATACACCCCAGTGTTCTATAGTCATACACCCCCAGTGTTCTGTAGTCATACACCCCCAGTGTTATATAGTCACACACCCCAGTGTTCTATAGTCATACACCCCCAGTGTTCTATAGTCATACACCCCCAGTGTTCTATAGTCATACACCCCCAGTGTTATATATAGTCACACACCCCCAGTGTTCTATAGTCATACACCCCCAGTGTTCTATAGTCACACACCCCCAGTGTTCTATAGTCATACACCCCAGTGTTCTATAGTCATACACCCCCAGTGTTCTATAGTCATACACCCCCAGTGTCCTACAGTCATACACCCCCAGTGTTCTACAGTCATACACCCTCAGTGTTCTATAGTCACACACCCCCAGTGTTCTATAGTCATACACCCCCAGTGTTCTATAGTCATACACCCCCAGTGTTCTATAGTCATACACCCCCAGTGTTCTATAGTCATACACACCCAGTGTTCTACAGTCATACACCCCCAGTGTTCTACAGTCATACACCCCCAGTGTTCTATAGTCATACACCCCCAGTGTTTTATAGTCATACACCATCAGTGTTCTATAGTCATACACCATCAGTGTTCTGTAGTCATACACCCCCAGTGTTCTATAGTCATACACCCCCAGTGTTCTATAGTCATACACCCCCAGTGTTCTATAGTCATACACCCCCAGTGTTCTATAGTCATACACCCCCAGTGTTCTATAGTCATACACCCCCAGTGTTCTGTAGTCATACACCCCCAGTGTTCTATAGTCACACACCCCCAGTGTTCTATAGTCATACACCCCAGTGTTCTATAGTCATACACCCCCAGTGTTCTATACTCATACACCCCCAGTGTTCTATAGTCACACACCCCCAGTGTTCTATAGTCATACACCCCCAGTGTTCTGTAGTCACACACCCCCAGTGTTCTGTAGTCATACACCCCAGTGTTCTATAGTCATACACCCCCAGTGTTCTATAGTCACACACCCCCAGTGTTCTATAGTCATACACCCCCAGTGTTCTATAGTCATACACCCCCAGTGTTCTATAGTCATACACCCCCAGTGTTCTATAGTCATACACCCCCAGTGTTCTATAGTCATACACCCCCAGTGTTCTATAGTCATACACCCCCAGTGTTCTATAGTCATACACCTCCAGTGTTCTATAGTCCACCCCCAGTGTTCTATAGTCATACACCCCCAGTGTCCTATAGTCATACACCCCAGTGTTCTACAGTCATACACCCTCAGTGTTCTATAGTCACCCCCCAGTGTTCTATAGTCATACACCCCCAGTGTTCTATAGTCACACACCCCCAGTGTTCTATAGTCATACACCCCCAGTGTTCTATAGTGATACATCCCCAGTGTTCTATAGTCATACACCCTCAGTGTTCTGTAGTCATACACCCCCAGTGTTCTATAGTCATACACCCCCAGTGTTCTATAGTCATACACCATCAGTGTTCTGTAGTCATACACAATCAGTGTTCTATAGTCACACACCATCAGTGTTCTGTAGTCATACACCCCAGTGTTCTATAGTCATACACCCCAGTGTTCTACAGTCATACACCCCCAGTGTTCTATAGTCATACACCCCCAGTGTTCTATATTCATTCACCCCCAGGGTTCTATAGTCATACACCCCAGTGTTCTATAGTCATACACCCCCAGTGTTCTATAGTCATACACCCCCAGTGTTCTATAGTCATACACCCCCAGTGTTCTATAGTCATACACCCCCAGTGTCCTACAGTCATACACCCCCAGTGTTCTATAGTCATACACCCCAGTGTTCTATAGTCATACACCCCCAGTGTTCTGTAGTCATACACCCCCAGTGTTCTGTAGTCATACACCCCCAGTGTTCTATAGTCATACACCCCCAGTGTTCTATAGTCATACACCCCCAGTGTTCTATAGTCATACACCCTCAGTGTTCTATAGTCACACACCCCAGTGTTCTATAGTCATACACCCCCAGTGTTCTATAGTCACACACCCCCAGTGTTCTATAGTCATACACCCCCAGTGTTCTATAGTGATACACCCCCAGTGTTCTATAGTCATACACCCTCAGTGTTCTGTAGTCATACACCCCCAGTGTTCTATAGTCATACACCCCCAGTGTTCTATAGTCATACACCATCAGTGTTCTGTAGTCATACACAATCAGTGTTCTATAGTCATACACCCCAGTGTTCTATAGTCATACACCCCAGTGTTCTGTAGTCATACACCCCCAGTGTTCTGTAGTCACACACCCCCAGTGTTCTATATTCATACACCCCCAGTGTTCTATAGTCATCCACCCCCAGTGTTCTATAGTCACACACCCCCAGTGTTCTATAGTCACACACCCCCAGTGTTCTATAGTCATACACCCCCAGTGTTCTATAGTCATACACCCCCAGTGTTTGATAGTCATACACCCCCAGTGTTCTGTAGTCATACACCCCCAGTGTTCTATAGTCATACACCCTCAGTGTTCTGTAGTCATACACCCCCAGTGTTCTATAGTCATACACCCCAGTGTTCTATAGTCATACACCCCCAGTGTTCTATAGTCATACACCCCAGTGTTCTATAGTCATACACACCCAGTGTTCTACAGTCATACACCCCCAGTGTTCTACAGTCATACACCCCAGTGTTCTATAGTCATACACCCCCAGTGTTTTATAGTCATACACCATCAGTGTTCTATAGTCATACACCATCAGTGTTCTGTAGTCATACACCCCCAGTGTTCTATAGTCATACACCCCCAGGGTTCTATAGTCATACACACCCAGTGTTCTATAGTCATACACCCCCAGTGTTCTATAGTCATACACCCCCAGTGTTCTATAGTCATACACCCCCAGTGTTCTGTAGTCATACACCCCCAGTGTTATATAGTCACACACCCCCAGTGTTCTATAGTCATACACACCCAGTGTTCTACAGTCATACACCCCCAGTGTTCTACAGTCATACACCCCCAGTGTTCTATAGTCATACACCCCAGTGTTCTGTAGTCATACACCCCCAGTGTTCTATAGTCATACACCCCCAGTGTTCTATAGTCACACACCCCCAGTGTTCTGTAGTCATACACCCCCAGTGTTCTATAGTCATACACCCCCAGTGTTCTATAGTCATACACCCCAGTGTTCTATAGTCACACACCCCCAGTGTTCTATAGTCATACACCCCCAGTGTTCTATAGTCATACACCCCCAGTGTTCTATGCTCATACACCCCCAGTGTTATATAGTCACACACCCCCAGTGTTCTATAGTCATACACCCCAGTGTTCTGTAGTCACACACCCCCAGTGTTCTGTAGTCATACACCCCCAGGGTTCTGTAGTCATACACCCCCAGTGTTCTGTAGTCACACACCCCCAGTGTTCTATAGTCATACACCCCCAGTGTTCTATAGTCATACACCATCAGTGTTCTATAGTCATACACCATCAGTGTTCTATAGTCATACACCCCCAGTGTTCTATAGTCATACACCCCCAGTGTTCTATAGTCATACACCCCCAGTGTTCTATAGTCATACACCTCAGTGTTCTATAGTCATACACCCCAGTGTTCTATAGTCATACACCCCCAGTGTCCTACAGTCATACACCCCCAGTGTTCTACAGTCATACACCCCCAGTGTTCTATAGTCATACACCCCCAGTGTTCTGTAGTCATACACCCCCAGTGTTCTGTAGTCATACACCCCCAGTGTTATATAGTCATACACCCCCAGTGTTCTATAGTCATACACCCCCAGTGTTCTATAGTCCAGTGTTCTATAGTCATACACCCTCAGTGTTCTATAGTCACACACCCCAGTGTTCTATAGTCATACACCCCAGTGTTCTATAGTCACACACCCCCAGTGTTCTATAGTCATACACCCCCAGTGTTCTATAGTGATACATCCCCAGTGTTCTATAGTCATACACCCCAGTGTTCTGTAGTCATACACCCCCAGTGTTCTATAGTCATACACCCCCAGTGTTCTATAGTCATACACCATCAGTGTTCTGTAGTCATACACAATCAGTGTTCTATAGTCACACACCATCAGTGTTCTGTAGTCACACACCCCAGTCATACACCCCCAGTGTTCTATAGTCATACACCCCCAGTGTTCTACAGTCATACACCCCCAGTGTTCTATAGTCATACACCCCCAGTGTTCTATATTCATTCACCCCCAGGGTTCTATAGTCATACACCCCAGTGTTCTATAGTCATACACCCCCAGTGTTCTATAGTCATACACCCCAGTGTTCTATAGTCATACACCCCCAGTGTTCTATAGTCATACACCCCCAGTGTTATATAGTCACACACCCCCAGTGTTCTGTAGTCATACACCCCCAGTGTTCTATAGTCATACACCCCCAGTGTTCTATAGTCATACACCCACAGTGTTCTATAGTCACACACCCCAGTGTTCTATAGTCATACACCCCCAGTGTTCTATAGTCATACACCCCCCCAGTGTTCTATAATCATACACCCCCAGTGTTATATAGTCACACACCCCCAGTGTTCTATAGTCATACACCCCAGTGTTCTGTAGTCACACACCCCCAGTGGTCTATAGTCATACACCCCAGGGTTCTATAGTCATACACCCCAGTGTTCTATAGTCATACACCCCAGTGTTCTTAGTCATACACCCCCAGTGTTCTATAGTCATACACCCCCAGTGTTCTATAGTGATACACCATCAGTGTTCTATAGTCATACACCCCCAGTGTTCTATAGTCATACACCATCAGTGTTCTATAGTCATACACCCCCAGTGTTCTATAGTCATACACCCCAGTGTTCTATAGTCATACACCCCCAGTGTTCTATAGTCATACACCCCCAGTGTTCTATAGTCATACACCATCAGTGTTCTATAGTCATACACCATCAGTGTTCTATAGTCATACACCCCCAGTGTTCTATAGTCATACACCCCAGTGTTCTATAGTCACACACCCCCAGTGTTCTATAGTCATACACCATCAGTGTTCTATAGTCATACACCCCCAGTGTTCTATAGTCACACACCCCAGTGTTCTATAGTCATACACCCCCAGTGTTCTATAGTCATACACCCCCAGTGTTCTATAGTCATACACCCCCAGTGTTCTATAGTCATACAACCCCAGTGTTCTATAGTCATACACCCCCAGTGTTCTATAGTCATACACCCCCAGTGTTCTATAGTCATACACCCAGTGTTCTGTATATATTCATACACCCCAGTGTTCTATAGTCATACACCCCCAGTGTTCTATAGTCATACACCATCAGTGTTCTGTAGTCATACACCATCAGTCCATCAGTGTTCTATAGTCATACACCCCCAGTGTTCTATAGTCATACACCCCAGTGTTCTGTAGTCATACACCCCAGTGTTCTGTAGTCACACCCCCCAGTGTTCTATATTCATACACCCCCAGTGTTCTATAGTCATCCACCCCCAGTGTTCTATAGTCATACACCACCAGTGTTCTGTAGTCATACACCGCCAGTGTTCTATAGTCATACACCCCCAGTGTTCTGTAGTCATACACCCCCAGTGTTCTATAGTCATACACCCCAGTGTTCTATAGTCATACACCCCAGTGTTCTATAGTCATACACCCCCAGTGTTCTATAGTCATACACCCCCAGTGTTCTATAGTCATACACCCCCCAGTGTTCTATAGTCATACACACCAGTGTTCTACAGTCATACACCCCAGTGTTCTACAGTCATACACCCCCAGTGTTCTATAGTCACACACCCCAGTGTTCTGTACTCCTATACACCCCAGTGTTCTATAGTCACACACCCCCAGTGTTCTATAGTCATACACCCCAGTGTTCTATAGTCATACACCCCCAGTGTTCTATACTCATACACCCCCAGTGTTCTATAGTCACACACCCCAGTGTTCTATAGTCATACACCCCCAGTGTTCTATAGTCATACACCCCCAGTGTTTGATAGTCAAACACCCCAGTGTTCTATAGTCATACACCCCCAGTGTTCTATAGTCATACACCCCCAGTGTTCTGTAGTCATACACCCCCAGTGTTCTGTAGTCACACACCCCAGTGTTCTATATTCATACACCCCAGTGTTCTATAGTCATCCACCCCCAGTTTTCTATAGTCATACACCACCAGTGTTCTGTAGTCATACACCCCCAGTGTTCCATAGTCATACACCCCCAGTGTTCTGTAGTCATACACCCCCAGTGTTCTATAGTCATACACCCCAGTGTTCTATAGTCATACACCCCCAGTGTTCTATAGTCATACACCCCCAGTGTTCTATAGTCATACACACCCAGTGTTCTACAGTCATACACCCCCAGTGTTCTACAGTCATACACCCCAGTGTTCTATAGTCATACACCATCAGTGTTCTATAGTCATACACCCCCAGTGTTCTATAGTCATACACCCCCAGTGTTATATAGTCACACACCCCCAGTGTTCTATAGTCATACACCCCCAGTGTTATATAGTCACACACCCCCAGTGTTATATAGTCACACACCCCCAGTGTTCTATAGTCATACACCCCCAGTGTTCTATAGTCATACACCCCCAGTGTTATATAGTCACACACCCCCAGTGTTCTATAGTCATACACCCCCAGTGTTCTATAGTCACACACCCCCAGTGTTATATAGTCACACACCCCCAGTGTTCTATAGTCATACACCCCCAGTGTTCTATAGTCATACACCCCCAGTGTTCTATAGTCACACACCCCAGTGTTTATAGTCATACACCCCCAGTGTTCTATAGTCACACACCCCCAGTGTATTATAGTCAAACACCCCCAGTGTTCTATAGTCATACACCCCCAGTGTTCTATAGTCATACACCCCCAGTGTTCTATAGTCATACACCCCCAGTGTTCTATAGTCACACACCCCCAGTGTTCTATAGTCATACACCATCAGTGTTCTATAGTCATACACCCCCAGTGTTCTATAGTCACACACCCCCAGTGTTCTATATTCATACACCCCCAGTGTTCTATAGTCATACACCCCCAGTGTTCTATAGTCATACACCCCCAGTGTTCTATAGTCATACAACCCCAGTGTTCTATAGTCATACACCCCCAGTGTTCTACAGTCATACACCCCCAGTGTTCTATAGTCATACACCCCCAGTGTTCTATATTCATACACCCCCAGTGTTCTATAGTCATACACCCCCAGTGTTCTATAGTCATACACCATCAGTGTTCTGTAGTCATACACCATCAGTGTTCTATAGTCATACACCCCCAGTGTTCTATAGTCATACACCCCCAGTGTTCTGTAGTCATACACCCCCAGTGTTCTGTAGTCACACACCCCCAGTGTTCTATATTCATACACCCCCAGTGTTCTATAGTCATCCACCCCCAGTGTTCTATAGTCATACACCACCAGTGTTCTGTAGTCATACACCGCCAGTGTTCTATAGTCATACACCCCCAGTGTTCTGTAGTCATACACCCCCAGTGTTCTATAGTCATACACCCCCAGTGTTCTATAGTCATACACCCCAGTGTTCTATAGTCATACACCCCCAGTGTTCTATAGTCATACACCCCCAGTGTTCTATAGTCATACACCCCCAGTGTTCTATAGTCATACACACCCAGTGTTCTACAGTCATACACCCCCAGTGTTCTACAGTCATACACCCCCAGTGTTCTATAGTCACACACCCCCAGTGTTCTGTAGTCATACACCCCCAGTGTTCTATAGTCACACACCCCCAGTGTTCTATAGTCATACACCCCCAGTGTTCTATAGTCATACACCCCCAGTGTTCTATACTCATACACCCCCAGTGTTCTATAGTCACACACCCCCAGTGTTCTATAGTCATACACCCCCAGTGTTCTATAGTCATACACCCCCAGTGTTCTGTAGTCATACACCCCCAGTGTTCCATAGTCATACACCCCCAGTGTTCTGTAGTCATACACCACCAGTGTTCTATAGTCATACACCCAGTGTTCTATAGTCATACACCCCCAGTGTTCTGTAGTCATACACCCCAGTGTTCTATAGTCATACACCCCCAGTGTTCTATAGTCATACACCCCCAGTGTTCTATAGTCATACACCCCCAGTGTTCTATAGTCATACACCCCAGTGTTCTGTAGTCATACACCCCCAGTGTTCCATAGTCATACACCCCCAGTGTTCTGTAGTCATACACCACCAGTGTTCTGTAGTCATACACCCCCAGTGTTCCATAGTCATACACCCCCAGTGTTCTGTAGTCATACACCACCAGTGTTCTATAGTCATACACCCCCAGTGTTCTATAGTCATACACCCCCAGTGTTCTATAGTCATACACCCCCAGTGTTCTATAGTCATACACACCCAGTGTTCTACAGTCATACACCCCCAGTGTTCTACAGTCATACACCCCAGTGTTCTATAGTCATACACCATCAGTGTTCTATAGTCATACACCCCCAGTGTTCTATAGTCATACACCCCCAGTGTTATATAGTCACACACCCCCAGTGTTCTATAGTCATACACCCCCAGTGTTATATAGTCACACACCCCCAGTGTTATATAGTCACACACCCCCAGTGTTCTATAGTCATACACCCCAGTGTTCTATAGTCATACACCCCCAGTGTTATATAGTCACACACCCCCAGTGTTCTATAGTCATACACCCCCAGTGTTCTATAGTCACACACCCCCAGTGTTATATAGTCACACACCCCCAGTGTTCTATAGTCATACACCCCCAGTGTTCTATAGTCATACACCCCCAGTGTTCTATAGTCACACACCCCCAGTGTATTATAGTCATACACCCCCAGTGTTCTATAGTCACACACCCCCAGTGTATTATAGTCATACACCCCCAGTGTTCTATAGTCATACACCCCCAGTGTTCTATAGTCATACACCCCCAGTGTTCTATAGTCATACACCCCCAGTGTTCTATAGTCATACACCCCCAGTGTTCTATAGTCATACACCCCCAGTGTTCTATAGTCATACACCTCCAGTGTTCTATAGTCATACACCCCCAGTGTTCTATAGTCACACACACCCAGGGTTCCGTAGTCATACACCCCCAGTGTTCTATAGTCATACACCCCCAGTGTTCTGTAGTCATACACCCCCAGTGTTCTATAGTCATACACCATCAGTGTTCTACAGACATACACCCCCCGTGTTCTATAGTGATACACCATCAGTGTTTTATAGTCATACACCCCCAGTGTTCTATAGTCATACACCATCAGTGTTCTATAGTCATACACCCCCAGTGTTCTATACTCATACACCCCCAGTGTTCTATAGTCATACACCCCCAGTGTTCTATAGTCATACACCCCCAGTGTTCTATAGTCATACACCCCCAGTGTTCTATAGTCATACACCCCCCGTGTTCTATAGTGATACACCATCAGTGTTCTATAGTCATACACCCCCAGTGTTCTATAGTCATACACCATCAGTGTTCTATAGTCATACACCCCCAGTGTTCTATAGTCATACACCCTCAGTGTTCTATAGTCACACACCCCCAGTGTTCTATAGTCATACACCCCCCGTGTTCTATAGTGATACACCATCAGTGTTCTATAGTCATACACCCCCAGTGTTCTATAGTCATACACCCTCAGTGTTCTATAGTCACACACCCCCAGTGTTCTATAGTCATACACCCCCAGTGCTCTATAGTCATACACCCCCAGTGTTCTATAGTCATACACCCCCAGTGTTCTATAGTCATACACCCCCAGTGTTCTGTAGTCATACACCCCCAGTGTTCTATAGTCATACACCATCAGTGTTCTGTAGTCATACACCATCAGTGTTCTATAGTCATACACCCCCAGTGTTCTATAGTCATACACCCCCAGTGTTCTGTAGTCATACACCCCCAGTGTTCTGTAGTCACACACCCCCAGTGTTCTATATTCATACACCCCAGTGTTCTATAATCATCCACCCCCAGTGTTCTATAGTCATACACCCCAGTGTTCTGTAGTCATACACCCCAGTGTTATATAGTCATACACCCCCAGTGTTCTGTAGTCATACACCCCCAGTGTTCTATAGTCATACACCCCCAGTGTTCTATAGTCATACACCCCAGTGTTCTATAGTCATACACCCCCAGTGTTCTATAGTCATACACCATCAGTGTTCTGTAGTCATACACCCCAGTGTTCTATAGTCATACACCATCAGTGTTCTATAGTCATACACCCCGGTGTTCTATAGTCATACACCCCAGTGTTCTATAGTCATACACCCCAGTGTTCTATAGTCATACACCATCAGTGTTCTACAGTCATACACCCCCAGTGTTCTATAGTCATACACCCCAGTGTTATATAGTCACACACCCCCAGTGTTCTATAGTCATACACCCCCAGTGTTCTATACTCATACACCCCAGTGTTCTACAGTCACACACCCCCAGTGTATTATAGTCATACACCCCCAGTGTTCTATAGTCATACACCCCCAGTGTTCTATAGTCATACACCCCAGAGTTCTATAGTCATACACCCCCAGTGTTCTATAGTCATACACCCCCAGTGTTCTATAGTCATACACCCCCAGTGTTTGATAGTCATACACCCCCAGTGTTCTATAGTCATACACCCCCAGTGTTCTATAGTCATACACCCCCAGTTTTCTATATTCATACACCCCCAGTGTTCTATAGTCATACACCATCAGTGTTCTGTAGTCATACACCCCCAGTGTTCTATAGTCACACACCCCCAGTGTTCTATAGTCATACACCCCCAGTGTTCTATAGTCATACACCCCCAGTGTTCTATACTCATACACCCCCAGTGTTCTATAGTCACACACCCCCAGTGTTCTATAGTCATACACCCCCAGTGTTCTATAGTCATACACCCCCAGTGTTCTGTAGTCATACACCCCCAGTGTTCCATAGTCATACACCCCCAGTGTTCTGTAGTCATACACCACCAGTGTTCTATAGTCATACACCCCCAGTGTTCTATAGTCATACACCCCCAGTGTTCTATAGTCATACACCCCCAGTGTTCTATAGTCATACACCCCCAGTGTTCTATAGTCATACACCCCCAGTGTTCTATAGTCATACACCCCCAGTGTTCTATAGTCATACACCCCCAGTGTTCTGTAGTCATACACCCCCAGTGTTCCATAGTCATACACCCCCAGTGTTCTGTAGTCATACCACCAGTGTTCTGTAGTCATACACCCCCAGTGTTCCATAGTCATACACCCCCAGTGTTCTGTAGTCATACACCACCAGTGTTCT
>NW_027039823.1:27500-104453 GCF_034236695.1 Oncorhynchus nerka | reverse complement strand
TTCAGGTATTAGCCAGCACCCAGTGCCCGCCTGCCCTCTCTATGCACGACTTGCGCCCGCTTCTTTCTACTTCGCTTTCAGCTTCAGCCTCTCACGCCACTTCACACGCCACTTCCTCCCGCCTTCTGTATTAATAATAATAATAATACTGAATAATAATAATAAAGGCTGCTTCACATACATTATGTATACATTAATAATGTGCCTGCTGCTTCATTGTTGAAGGCTATTAGCACATACACATTATTGAATAAGAACACGGTAATATTACGTAACAAATACACACATAATACATGCTATGCATTATATTTACGTTATATATAAGTATATGCACGTAGGTTTTGGTTTACAACAACATAAAGTATGGATGCATATATATGGGCAATGCGCAGCGCGGTGCGTAATAAGCTTATACAAACAGCGCAAAATGCTTATATAAGGCAAAATATACAGTGCGCGTTATATATATGCTATATATATATATGATATATACTAAGGATATATGGTAATAGTGTACATATAGTACAAAATATGTTATATAGCAGTATATACAGCAAGTAACATGTAAATGGCACACAAGTGTGTAATAATAGGGGCGGTATATATAGGGCATGTCATAAAAATAAGAAAAGTATGTAGGAATGAATGTTGGTATCGGTACAGAGTCAATGTGGAGGCTATATACAGGGGGTACCGGTACAGAGTCAATGTGGAGGCTATATACAGGGGGTACCAGTACAGAGTCAATGTGGAGGCTATATACAGGGTGTTACGGTACAGAGTCAATGTGGAGGCTATATACAGGGGGTACCAGTACAGAGTCAATGTGGAGACTATATACAGGGGGTACCAGTACAGAGTCAATGTGGAGGCTATATACAGGGTGTACCGGTACAGAGTCAATGTGGAGGCTATATACAGGGTGTTACGGTACAGGGTCAATGTGGAGGCTATATACAGGGGTACCAGTACAGAGTCAATGTGAAGGCTATATACAGGGTGTTATGGTACAGAGTCAATGTGGAGGCTATATACAGGGTGTTACGGTACAGAGTCAATGTGGAGGCTATATACAGGGTGTTACGGTACAGAGTCAATGTGGAGGCTATATACAGGGTGTTACGGTACAGAGTCAATGTGGAGGCTATATACAGGGTGTTACGGTACAGAGTCAATGTGGAGGCTATATACAGGGGGTATCGGTACAGAGTCAATGTGGAGGCTATATACAGGGGGGTACCAGTACAGAGTCAATTTGGAACTATATACAGGGTGGTACGGTACAGAGTCAATGTGGAGGCTATATACAGGGTTTTACGGTACAGAGTCAATGTGGAGACTATATACAGGGTGTTACGGTACAGAGTCAATGTGGAGGATATATACAGGGTGTTACGGTACAGAGTTAATGTGGAGGATATATACAGGGGGTACCGGTACAGAGTCAATGTGGAGGCTATATACAGGGTATTACGGTACAGAGTCAATTTGGAGGCTATATACAGGGTGGTACGGTACAGAGTCAATGTGGAGGCTATATACAGGGTTTTACGGTACAGAGTCAATGTGGAGGCTATATACAGGGGGTATCGGTACAGAGTCAATGTGGAGGCTATATACAGGGGGTACCGGTACAGAGTCAATGTGGAGGCTATATACAGGGGGTACCAGTACAGAGTCAATGTGGAGGCTATATACAGGGTGTTACGGTACAGAGTCAATGTGGAGGCTATATACAGGGGGTACCAGTACAGAGTCAATGTGGAGACTATATACATGGGGTACCAGTACAGAGTCAATGTGGAGGCTATATACAGGGTGTACCGGTACAGAGTCAATGTGGAGGCTATATACAGGGGTGTTAGTACAGAGTCAATGTGGAGGCTATATACAGGGTGTTATGGTACAGAGTCAATGTGGAGGCTATATACAGGGTGTTACGGTACAGAGTCAATGTGGAGGCTATATACAGGGGTACTGGTACAGAGTCAATGTGGAGGCTATATACAGGGTGTTACCGGTACAGAGTCAATGTGGAGGCTATATACAGGGTTTTACGGTACAGAGTCAATGTGGAGGCTATATACAGGGGGTATCGGTACAGAGTCAATGTGGAGGCTATATACAGGGTGTTACGGTACAGAGTCAATGTGGAGGCTATATACAGGGTGTTACGGTACAGAGTCAATGTGGAGGCTATATACAGGGTGTTACGGTACAGAGTCAATGTGGAGGCTATATACAGGGGGTTACCAGTACAGAGTCAATGTGGAGGCTATATACAGGGTGTACCAGTACAGAGTCAATGTGGAGGCTATATACAGGGGTACCAGTACAGAGTCAATGTGGAGGCTATATACAGGGTGTTACGGTACAGAGTCAATGTGGAGGCTATATACAGGGGTACCAGTACAGAGTCAATGTGGAGGCTATATACAGGGGGTTACCAGTACAGAGTCAATGTGGAGGCTATATACAGGGTGTTACGGTACAGAGTCAATGTGGAGGCTATATACAGGGTGTTACGGTACAGAGTCAATGTGGAGACTATATACAGGGGTTACCAGTACAGAGTCAATGTGGAGGCTATATACAGGGTGTTACGGTACAGAGTCAATGTGGAGGCTATATACAGGGGGTTACGGTACAGAGTCAATGTGGAGGCTATATACAGGGGGTACCAGTACAGAGTCAATGTGGAGGCTATATACAGGGGGTACGGTACAGAGTCAATGTGGAGGCTATATACAGGGGTTACGGTACAGAGTCAATGTGGAGGCTATATACAGGGGTACCGGCACAGAGTCAATGTGGAGGCTATATACAGGGTGTACCGGTACAGAGTCAATGTGGAGGCTATATACAGGGGTTACCAGTACAGAGTCAATGTGGAGGCTATATACAGGGTGGTATGGTACAGAGTCAATGTGGAGGCTATATACAGGGTGTTACGGTACAGAGTCAATGTGGAGGCTATATACAGGGTGTACCGGTACAGAGTCAATGTGGAGGCTATATACAGGGTGTACCGGTACAGAGTCAATGTGGAGGCTATATACAGGGGGTACAAGTACAGAGTCAATGTGGAGGCTATATACAGGGTGTTACGGTACAGAGTCAATGTGGAGGCTATATACAGGGTGTACCAGTACAGAGTCAATGTGGAGGCTATATACAGGGGGTACCAGTACAGAGTCAATGTGGAGGCTATATACAGGGGGTACCGGTACAGAGTCAATGTGGAGGCTATATACAGGGGGTACCAGTACAGAGTCAATGTGGAGGCTATATACAGGGGGTACCAGTACAGAGTCAATGTGGAGGCTATATACAGGGTGTTACGGTACAGAGTCAATGTGGAGGCTATATACAGGGGGTACCAGTACAGAGTCAATGTGGAGACTATATACAGGGTGTACCAGTACAGAGTCAATGTGGAGGCTATATACAGGGGGTACCAGTACAGAGTCAATGTGGAGGCTATATACAGGGTGTTACCAGTACAGAGTCAATGTGGAGGCTATATACAGGGTGTACCAGTACAGAGTCAATGTGGAGGCTATATACAGGGTGTTACGGTACAGAGTCAATGTGGAGGCTATATACAGGGTGTTACCGGTACAGAGTCAATGTGGAGGCTATATACAGGGTGTTACCGGTACAGAGTCAATGTGGAGGCTATATACAGGGTGTTACGGTACAGAGTCAATGTGGAGGCTATATACAGGGGGTATCGGTACAGAGTCAATGTGGAGGCTATATACAGGGGGGTACCAGTACAGAGTCAATGTGGAGGCTATATACAGGGTGGTACGGTACAGAGTCAATGTGGAGGCTATATACAGGGTTTTACGGTACAGAGTCAATGTGGAGGCTATATACAGGGGGTATCGGTACAGAGTTAATGTGGAGGCTATATACAGGGGGTACCGGTACAGAGTCAATGTGGAGGCTATATACAGGGTATTACCAGTACAGAGTCAATGTGGAGGCTATATACAGGGGGTACCAGTACAGAGTCAATGTGGAGGCTATATACAGGGTTTTACGGTACAGAGTCAATGTGGAGGCTATATACAGGGTGTTACGGTACAGAGTCAATGTGGAGGCTATATACAGGGGGTACCAGTACAGAGTCAATGTGGAGGCTATATACAGGGGGTACCAGTACAGAGTCAATGTGGAGGCTATATACAGGGGGTTACGGTACAGAGTCAATGTGGAGGCTATATACAGGGTGTTACGGTACAGAGTCAATGTGGAGGCTATATACAGGGTGTTACGGTACAGAGTCAATGTGGAGGCTATATACAGGGTGTTACGGTACAGAGTCAATGTGGAGGCTATATACAGGGTGTTATCGGTACAGAGTCAATGTGGAGGCTATATACAGGGGGTACCAGTACAGAGTCAATGTGGAGGCTATATACAGGGTGTTACGGTACAGAGTCAATGTGGAGGCTATATACAGGGTGTTACGGTACAGAGTCAATGTGAAGGCTATATACAGGGTGTTATGGTACAGAGTCAATGTGGAGGCTATATACAGGGTGTTACGGTACAGAGTCAATGTGGAGGCTATATACAGGGTGTTACGGTACAGAGTCAATGTGGAGGCTATATACAGGGTGTTATGGTACAGAGTCAATGTGGAGGCTATATACAGGGTGTTACGGTACAGAGTCAATGTGGAGGCTATATACAGGGTGTTATGGTACAGAGTCAATGTGGAGGCTATATACAGGGGGTACCAGTACAGAGTCAATGTGGAGGCTATATACAGGGTGTAACGGTACAGAGTCAATGTGGAGGCTATATACAGGGTGTTACGGTACAGAGTCAATGTGGAGGCTATATACAGGGGTACCAGTACAGAGTCAATGTGGAGACTATATACAGGGTGTTACCAGTACAGAGTCAATGTGGAGGCTATATACAGGGGGTACCAGTACAGAGTCAATGTGGAGGCTATATACAGGGTGTTACGGTACAGAGTCAATGTGGAGGCTATATACAGGGGGTACCAGTGCAGAGTCAATGTGGAGGCTATATACAGGGTGTAATGGTACAGAGTCAATGTGGAGGCTATATACAGGGTGTACCAGTACAGAGTCAATGTGGAGACTATATACAGGGTGTTACGGTACAGGATCAATGTGGAGGCTATATACAGGGTGTTACGGTACAGAGTCAACGTGGAAGGCTATATACAGGGTGTTATGGTACAGAGTCAATGTGGAGGCTATATACAGGGTGTAATGGTACAGAGTCAATGTGGAGGCTATATACAGGGTGTAATGGTACAGAGTCAATGTGGAGGCTATATACAGGGGGTACCAGTACAGAGTCAATGTGGAGGCTATATACAGGGTGTTATGGTACAGAGTCAATGTGGAGGCTATATACAGGGTGTTACGGTACAGAGTCAATGTGGAGGCTATATACAGGGTGTTACCAGTACAGAGTCAATGTGGAGGCTATATACAGGGTGTTACCAGTACAGAGTCAATGTGGAGGCTATATACAGGGTGTTATGGTACAGAGTCAATGTGGAGGCTATATACAGGGTGTTACGGTACAGAGTCAATGTGGAGGCTATATACAGGGTGTTACGGTACAGAGTCAATGTGGAGGCTATATACAGGGTGTTATGGTACAGAGTCAATGTGGAGGCTATATACAGGGGTATCAGTACAGAGTCAATGTGGAGGCTATATACAGGGGGTACCAGTACAGAGTCAATTTGGAGACTATATACAGGGTGGTACGGTACAGAGTCAATGTGGAGGCTTATACAGGGTTTTATACATGTACAGAGTCAATTGGAGGCTATATATAGGGGATAACATACAGAGTAGCAGTGGTGTAATGGGGAGGAGTAATAGTCTGGGTATTCATTTGACAGAGTCAATGTTCAGGTCTTATGGGTTGGTTACGGTACAGAGTCAATGTGGAGGCTATATACAGGGTGTTACGGTACAGAGTCAATGTGGAGGTCTATATAGGTGGGGTATCTTTACAGAGTCAATCCTCTGAGGCTATATACAGGTCCTGGATGGCACAGAGTCAATTGGAGGCTATATACAGGGTCGTACAGAGTCAATGTGTAGTGAAGAACAGGAACGGAACAAACAGTCCAGAGGTCTCCTGTAGAAAACATGGACAATTCTCATTACAGTAACACAAAACAGATTTTCAATGTGGAGGCTATATACTAGGGTGTTGGAGCGGTACAGAGTCAATGGTCCGAGGTAGTATTACAGGGGTTACATTTATTAGAGTCAATGTTTGATTTGTCTAATATAGCAATTCCTGTTAGCTAGTACAGAGTCATCATAGATAAGGCTAATACAGGGTTTACGTCAAGAGTCAACTGTGGAGGCTAGCCAGGGTAGTTAACGTCCACAGAGTCAATGTGGAGCAGCTAACTATACACTCAACTGAACGAGTCATTATGTGTGTTAGGCTATATACAGGGTCTTTGCTGTACAGAGTCAATTGGAGGCTATATACAGGGGTATTTTAGTGAGTCAATGTGGAGTTTAGCAGGGTAGTTTTACCGTACAGAGTCTCTGTGGAGGCTAACGTCTATACAGAACTTCTGCACTCAATGTGAAGGCAATCAGTGTTATGGTACAGGTAGTATCAATTTTCATTTCATTTCATACAACGGGTTTGTTTGATCGGCAGCAGAGTCAATGTGGAGGCTATATACATAGGTGGTTGTATCAAAGATCAATTGTGGAGAGCTATATCCAGGTTAACTAGCCAGCTATTGTCAATCTTTTAACGCAACGTAACGTAATAACAGGGCTAGCTAGCCAGCTAGCCCCGAATAGAGCACAGTGGAAACTATTACACTCAACGGAACAGAGTCAATTAGTGGAGTGTATAACGCAGGGGTAGCCTACTTAGTCAATGTGGAGGCTATATACAGGGTGTACTGTATCATTTTAATCATTTTAGTCAATAAGGGGTACCTAAGAGTAACTGTGAGACTATATACAGGGGGTAGTCCACTTGTCATTCAATCTCCTTTGCTATTACGTAGCCATCTGTGTAGCCTGTCAGACTCAATGTGTCTGCTCTATCCAGGTTGTTACGGCACAGGGTCAATGTGGAGGCTTATATACAGGGGTACCAGTACACAATGTGGTCCCAGGCTTATATACAGGGTGTTCCAGGTCTCAGGTAGCCTCAACTGTGGAGGCTATATACAAGGGTGTTATCTCCGCCTATGTCTCAGAGTCAATGTGGAGGACTAAACATGGATCACCACAGACAGACTCAATGTGGAGACTATATACCTCCCACGTGTTCTCGTCAACCCCGAGAGCTTCTGGTCAGCGGGTGGTGGCACCGGGATCCCTCATCTCCCAAGTGGTCTATTCTCTCTTTTCCCCTTACCCATCTATCGTGGAGGCTTTGAATTCCATGCTGTCACAGTACAGCCCTCAATGTTAACATCATTACAGGGTGTTATGGTACAGAGTCAATGTGGAGAGCTATATACAGGGAGTTATGCCTTGATAGAGCTCAATGTGAGGACGGCTATATACTGGGTGTTAACCTCCCCAGTCAATTTGGAGGCTCATTCCAGGGTCCTTACTCTTCCAGAGTCAATGTGAAGGCTATATCAGGGTGTTATGGTACAGAGTCAATGTGGAGGCTATATACAGGGTGTTCGGTCCCAGAGTCAATGTGGAGGCTATATCCAGGTGTTCCGGTACCAGTCAATGGAGGCTATTCCCTCTGTTCATCCAACAGTTCAATGTGAAGGCTATATACAGGGTGTTATCTGAGTCAATGTGGAGGCTATATACAGGGTGTTACTGCACAGAGTCAATGTGGATCCTATATCTCTTGTTCTGCTCAGAGTCAATGTGGAGGCTCCTGATACAGGGGTACCAGTACAGAGTCAATGTGGAGGCTATATACAGGGTGTTACGGTCCAGAGTCAATGTGGAGGCTCCTCCTACAGGGTCAAACGACAGAGTCAATGTGGAGGCTATATACAGGGGGTACCCTGTGGTCAATGTGGAGGCTATATGACAGGGTGTTACTCCCTCCAGAGTCAATGTGGAGGCTGCTATACCAGGGGGTACCAGTACAGAGTCAATGTAGGAGACTCTATACAGGGGGTACCAGTACAGAGTCAATGTGGAGGCTATATACAGGGTGTACCGGTACAGAGTCAATGTGGAGGCTATATACAGGGTGTTACGGTCAGGGTCAATGTGGAGGCTATATACAGGGGTACCAGTACAGAGTCAATGTGGAGGCTATATAAAGGGTGTTACGGCCAGAGTCAATGCCCGGAGGCTATCCCCTACAGGGTGTTCTACAGAGTCAATGTGAAGGCTATATACAGGGTGTTCGCTATCAGAGTCAATCCCTGAGGCTGCTCTACAGGGTGTTACGTCTTCAGAGAGCAATGTGGAGGCTATGAAACCTACACTGTTATGGTCCAGAGTCAATGTGGAGGCTATATACAGACCAGTATCCCTTACAGAGTCAAAACTGTTGAACGGCTATTGGCCAGGGTCTCCCGCTATCTCTCTCAAATGTGGATCCTAATCAGTCAGGTTTCCAGACAGAGTCAATGTGGAGGCTATATACAGGGTGTTACGGTACAGAGTCAATGTGGACCATCTCCTATACCACCCTCTGGTTATCTCCGGTACAGAGTCAATGTGCTGCTATGCTACAGGTGTTATGGTACAGAGTCAATGTGGAGGCTATATACAGGGTGTTACGGCAGAGTCAATGTGGAGGCTATATACAGGGTGTTACGGTACAGAGTCAATGTGGAGGCTATATACCACGGTGTTCACCACTGGTGTCAATGTGGCTATATACTAGGGTGTTATTGTATACAGAAGTCAATGTGGAGGCTATAACCTCACATGGTCTCTCCTATCATTGTTACAGACGTACAGAGTCAATGTGGAGGCCCCCTATATGACCAGGTGTTACCGCACAGAGTCAATGTGGCAGGCTATATCCGGGTGTTGACGGATCACCAGTCAAGCTGAACCTCGGCAAGACAGGGTGTTATGGTCCAGAGTCAATGTGGAGGCTCCATATACAGGGTGTTACAACTCCAGAGTCAATGTCCCAGAGGCTATAACAGGGTGTTCCTGGTACAAGTCAATGTGGAGGCTAATACAGGGTGTTATGGGCCCAGAGTTCAATGTGGAGGCTATATACAGCCCCTGCTACCAGTACAGAGTCAATGTGGAGGCTATATACAGGGGTACAGCCCGTACAGAGTCAATTGGAGACTATATACAGGGTATTACGGTCCAATGGTCAATGTACAGTTGAACCGGTTAGTTGAGGTAAGACCATGGTGCTTGCCTAGAGTTATTAAAGTGACTAGTACCTAGGCTGATAACAACAGGCCCTAGCAGTGGTGTAAAAGGGGGGACAAATTGTCTGGGTATTCATTTGATTAGATGTTACCACTGAGGAGTCTTATGGATTGGGGGTCAAAACTGTTGTTGAGAAGCCTCCTGGTGGAACAAACTCCCTCACGACGCCAGGACAGCAGAGTCAACAGTCTATGACTAGGACACCTGGAACCTTTGACATTTTTTAGGTCCTTCCTCTGACACCCCCCCTGAAAAGATTTAGATGCACTACTGTCCACTGGATGGTCATAAGGTGAATGCTTGGCCCCAGTGATAAGAGCTGGGTCTGCTAAATGACTTAAATGTAATGTAATGTAATGTAGTTCCTTGCTGTCGGAGGCCGGGCAGTTGCCATACCAGGCAGTGATGCAACCATGCTCTCGATGGTGCAGCTGTAGAACCTTTTGAGGATCTGAGGACCCATGCCAAATCGTTTTAGTCTCCTGAGGGTGAATAGGTTTTGTCGTGCCCTCTTCATGAGTGTCCATGTTAGTTTGGTGGTGATGTGGACACCAAGGAACTTGAAGCTCTCTAGCTGTTCCACTACAGCCCTGTCAATGAGAATGGGTGTGTGCTCGGTCCTCTTTTTCCTGTAGTCCACAATCATCTCCTTTGTCTTGATCACGTTGAGGGAGAGGTTGTTGTCCTGGCACCACACAGCCAGGTCTCTGACTACCTCCCTATAGGCTGTCTTGTTGTTGTTGGTGATCAGGCCTACCACTGTTGTGTCGTTGGCAAACTTAATGACAGTCTTGGAGTCGTGCCTGGCCGTGCAGTCATGAGTGAACAGGGAGTACAGGAGGGGGCTGAGCACGCACCGCTCGCAATACACATCATGGTAATCCATCTGGCTCTGTGGCCTTGGGAATATTGACCTGATTAAAGTTAACACATTTTATGCAACACCCTGTGTAGAAAAAGGAATTGCCCCCTCACACCTTTAGCTGCAATGACTCCAACCAAACACTTCCTGTAGTTGTTGATCAGGTGATGGAAACAGGAAGTTTTTGGTAAAATTGTGCCGACAATACAATTTGTTCACGTTGTCCAAGAAGTTATACATTTTAGTCATGTGTTCGTAGACCATTCTTCCAGGAGCCTTGTCAAATCAAATCAAATCAAATAAAATGTTATTGGTCACATAGGTTAGCAGATGTTATTGCGAGTGCAGCGAAATGCTTGTGCTTCTAGTTCCGACATTGCAGTAATATCTAACATGTAATATCTAACAATTCCCCAACAAATACCTTATACACACAAATCTAAGTAAAGGGATGAATAATGATATATACATACAACTATTCAGTATGGATGACCAATGACAGAGCGGCACAGGCAAGATGCAATAGATGGTATAAAATACAATATATACACATGAGAAAAGCAATGTAAGATATGTAAACATTATTAAAGTGACTAGTGATCCATTTATTAAAGTGAACAATGATTTCAAGTCTGTATAGGGCAGCAGCCTCTCTGTGTTAGTGATGGCTGTTTAACAGTCTGATGGCCTTGAGATAGAAGCTGTTTTTCAGTCTCTCGGTCCCCTCGCTTCGATGCACTTGTACTGACCTCGCCTTCTGGATGATAGCGGGGTGAACAGGCAGTGGCTCAGGTGTTTGTTGTCCTTGATGATCTTTTTGGCCTTCCTGTGACATCGGGTGGTGTAGGTGTCCTGGAGGACAGGTCGGTTTTAGGTAGTTTGCCCTCGGTTATGTGTGTGCAGACAACACCACCCTCTGGAGAGTTGTGCGCGGTGCAGTTGCTGTACCAGGTGGCCCAATCAGTCCCGGTGCTGTTGATCAGTCTGTCGCATCGCTGTTGACCCACTCTTGAACTGCTCAGAAACAGATGTGGGTTTCCCAGCATGCTCATTTCATGTCACAACATCTCAATTGGGATTAGGTCTGGACTTTGACCAAACCTCAAATGTTTTGCTTTTTAAATTGTGTGTTTTGGATCATTGTCTTGCTGCATGTCCTAGCTGTGCCTCAGCTTCAGCTCACAGACGGACGGCCTGACATTCTCCTCTAGATTTCTCTGATACAGAGCAGATTTCATGGTTCCTTCTATTAAGGCAAGTCGACAAGGCCCTGAGGCAGCAAATCATCCCCAAACCATCACACTGCCACCACCATGCTTGACCGCTGGTATGAGGTTTTTACTGTGGAATGCAGTGTTTGGTTTTCTCCAGGCATAATGGGAACCCATGTCATCCAAAAGATGACTCAAGTTTGCCAAAAAATGCATCTGGAAGCACCTGGACAACACTCTTGGAAATTTTACCATTTTACTTCCTGTATCCATCAGAGTTTTTGAATGACTTTACTGGTATAAAAACTGTGGGTGGAAACTTGTTAGTGAATTGCAACACAAAAAATAAGTAATGTCCATCCGGAAAGTTTCCTAATGCCGTTTCTTTCCTCTCATTAACGGGATGCAACTGAAGCAAACATAGTTTGATTGAATCTTGAAAGGCTGATATTTTCCATGTCATTATTTTACTCTCTCATTACTGAGTCCTCTCTGGCCCCTAAGAATGACATGATCCTGCTTTGACAATTCCTTTTCACAAGGGAATGACCACAGCACATCACAAAAAATAATTGTGTATTGTTGTTGTTCTTGAAATTCGAATTCTAAATTGCGTCAGAATTCTTTCAGAACGTTGTCATGAAAAATATTAACTAAAAACACCATTGTTGTTCTGTATGGAAAAGCTGTTACTAGACATTCTAAACACACCATTGTTGTTCCGTAATGGAAAAGCTGTTACTAGACATTCTAAACACACCATTGTTGTTCCGTAATGGAAAAGCTGTTACTAGACATTCTAAACACACCATTGTTGTTCCGTAATGGAAAAGCTGTTACTAGACATTCTAAACACACCATTGTTGTTCTGTATGGAAAAGCTGTTACTAGACATTCTAAACACACCGTGGAAAAGCTGTGGTTTAAACCACGCTGTGCTGGAACCTCACAGCCAATCTATTGTCAGAGCAGTGGATGTTTTTCAAGGTGCTGGAGAAAAATGAATATTTCCAGGAGACACAACACCTTGATATTGAAACCCCCACACACACACACACACACACACACACACACACACACACACACACACACACACACACACGCACACACACGCACACACACGCACACACACGCACACACACGCACACGTACGCACACACACACACACACACACACACGCACACACGCACACGTACGCACACGTACGCACACACACACACACACACACACACACACACACACACACACACACACACACACACACACACACACACACACACACACACACACACACACACACACACACACACACTCACACATATACTGGCCTATCCAGCTCAAATGAACCTACTGCAGGTTGAACGTCTCAGAGACATTAGAACGAAAAGCCTTGTCTGGATGTTCTAAATGATGTCATAACTGAATCTGGTTTATTAAAGAACAACGAAGAACTACAAGAACTCTGGAATGATGAGTCACTTTGTTGCTCAGATTAACACTTGTTAATTTCTCATTCAACGTGGTTCCTTCTGTTTATCCTCCAAAAAGAAACCGTATTTCAGGTGAACGTCAACCTCGTTGTTTTGGATCATGATGGAGATTTTTTTCTTCTTTTTCCGGCCGTTAACTGTTTAATGTTAAGTTAATTTGCCAAAGTAAAGGTATGAGAAAGGAACACAAACATTACCACTGGCACCAACATGTGTGTGTGTGTGTGTGTGTGTGTGTGTGTGTGTGTGTGTGTGTGTGTGTGTGTGTGTGTGTGTGTGTGTGTGTGTGTGTGTGTGTGTGTGTGTGTGTGTGTGTGTGTGCGCGTACGTGTGTGTGTGTGTGTGTGTGTGTGTGTGTGTGTGTGTGTGTGTGTGTGTGTGCGTTCTCATCTCCTTGGTGTACAATAACAGCACGAGACGTTCTATTGACTATTTTGTCCATTTCCCACCCGGTCCAACAGACGCTAAAGTCATTTTGAATAGTCTGTTTTCACCTCATCCAAACCTGGTGCCCAGAGCAGGGTCAATAGCTTAAAACAACACATTTCCTTGCACCTATCTCGTTGTATGTGACAAGGAAATGTATATATATTTTTTAAAACGTACTGTATCAATTCCACACATCTTAAATCTAGCGTCATGCTACATGCTACGGTTAGAGTTTAGGTCCCGTTCCAAATAGCATCCTATTACCTATATAGTGCATTACTTTCGACCAAAGCCCTATGGGGCTTTTGGGACTCAGACTTACCCTTTTTGGATTTAGTGTTTTGTTTGGAGGTTAGAGTTAAACTTTCCCGTGCCCATATCCACAGGAGACCCAGGCTCAGCTGGCTCCGGATGACAATACAACGTTAAGGGAACGTTTTGTGTAGACTGGGCTCTCAAAACCCTGGCTGGCAGCTTGTCTAGGAGATGGACAACTCCAATTACAACAAGTCCTCAATGGCTGAGCGGGCGGATACAGGAGTTCCATCTTCCAAACGGCTGGAAAGGTGGAAAGGTGAATGAAAGCAAAGAACATTTACGCACCTACTAAAATGTCAATGTAATGCCATTGAAAGAAATGGTCTAGTTTTGAAATTATTGTGTGGCTGGTTTTATTCAGAATGGTGATGGCCGCCAAAGAACTCCTGTCAGAGAGAATGGTGATGGCCACCAAAGAGCTCCTGTCAGAGAGAATGGTGATGGCCACCAAAGAGCTCCTGTCAGAGAGAATGGTGATGGCCACCAAAGAGCTCCTGTCAGAGAGACTGGTGATGGCCACCAAAGAGCTCCTGTCAGAGAGACTGGTGATGGCCACCAAAGGGCTCCTGTCAGAGAGACTGGTGATGGCCACCAAAGAGCTCCTGTCAGAGAGACTGGTGATGGCCACCAAAGAGCTCCTGTCAGAGAGAATGGAGGTGGCCACCAAAGAGCTCCTGTCAGAGAGACTGGTGATGGCCACCAAATGGCTCCTGTCAGAGAGACTGGTGATGGCCACCAAAGGGCTCCTGTCAGAGAGACTGGTGATGGCCACCAAAGAGCTCCTGTCAGAGAGACTGGTGATGGCCACCAAAGAGCTCCTGTCAGAGAGACTGGTGATGGCCACCAAAGAGCTCCTGTCAGAGAGACTGGTGATGGCCACCAAAGGGCTCCTGTCAGAGAGACTGGTGATGGCCACCAAAGAGCTCCTGTCAGAGAGAATGGAGGTGGCCACCAAAGAGCTCCTGTCAGAGAGACTGGTGATGGCCACCAAAGAGCTCCTGTCAGAGAGACTGGTGATGGCCACCAAAGGGCTCCTGTCAGAGAGACTGGTGATGGCCACCAAAGAGCTCCTGTCAGAGAGACTTGTGATGGCCACCAAAGGGCTCCTGTCAGAGAGACTGGTGATGGCCACCAAAGAGCTCCTGTCAGAGAGACTTGTGATGGCCACCAAATGGCTCCTGTCAGAGAGACTGGTGATGGCCACCAAAGGGCCCCTGTCAGAGAGACTTGTGATGGCCACCAAAGGGCTCCTGTCAGAGAGACTGGTGATGGCCACCAAATGGCCCCTGTCAGAGAGACTTGTGATGGCCACCAAAGGGCTCCTGTCAGAGAGACTGGTGATGGCCACCAAAGGGCCCCTGTCAGAGAGACTTGTGATGGCCACCAAAGGGCTCCTGTCAGAGAGACTGGTGATGGCCACCAAATGGCTCCTGTCAGAGAGACTTGTGATGGCCACCAAAGGGCTCCTGTCAGAGAGACTGGTGATGGCCACCAAATGGCTCCTGTCAGAGAGACTGGTGATGGCCACCAAAGGGCCCCTGTCAGAGAGACTGGTGATGGCCACCAAAGAGCTCCTGTCAGAGAGACTTGTGATGGCCACCAAAGGGCTCCTGTCAGAGAGACTGGTGATGGCCACCAAAGGGCTCCTGTCAGAGAGTCTTGTGATGGCCACCAAATTGCTCCTGTCAGAGAGACTGGTGATGGCCACCAAAGGGCTCCTGTCAGAGAGACTGGTGATGGCCACCAAAGGGCCCCTGTCAGAGAGACTGGTGATGGCCACCAAAGGGCTCCTGTCAGAGAGACTTGTGATGGCCACCAAATGGCTCCTGTCAGAGAGACTCAGATTCAGGACTTCTCTTTGATCACTTTGCTCCGTTTCATTTTGGCAGCGGTGAGTCATCGAGGACATTGAAGTAATAGTAGGTAGTGTGACGCATACTTCTGGTCCTCGGGTTGCTGTTCAATTAATCGTTTAGAGTGGTGTGTGTATGGCAGCCATCTTAATATGGTCAACTGGTGACTACCTGACTTGTCAGGTGACTTGTCAGGTGTCAGGTGACTTGGCTACCATTTTTCCAGAGGCACTTTGCCAATGTGACAGGGAGTTTAACCTCGTGAACCTCTGGGGGCAGTATTTCATTTTTGGATGAAAAACGTTCCCGTTTTAAACGAAAAGATGCTTGACTATGCATATAATTGACAGCCTTGGAAAGAAAACACTCTGACGTTTCCAAAACTGCAAAGATATTATCTGTGAGTGCCCCAGAACTAATGCTACAGGCGAAACCAAGATGACATTTCATACAGGAAATGGCCCAGATTTTGAATGCCCTGTGTTCCAATGTCTCCTTATATGGCTGTGAATGCGCCAGGAATGAGCCTACACTTTCTGTCGTTTCCCCAAGGTGTCTGCAGCATTGTGACGTATTTGTAGGAATATCATTGGAAGATTGACCATAAGAGACTACATTTACCTGGTGTCCGCCTGGTGTCCCCCGTCGAAATTATTGCGTAATCCAATTTGTAAGTCGCTCTGGATAAGAGCGTCTGCTAAATGACTTAAATGTAAATGTAAATGTAATCTCCAGCTGCATGCGCGTTTCCATTTGATTCAGAAGAGAAAGTCAACTGCCACGAATGATTTATCATCGATAGATATGTGAAAAACACCTTGAGGATTGATTCTAAACAACGTTTGCCATGTTTCTGTCGATATTATGGAGTTAATTTGGAAAAAAGTTTGCGTTGTAATGACTGAATTTGCTGGGGTTTTTCTTAGCCAAACGTGATGAACAAAACGGAGCGATTTCTCCTACACAAATAATCTTTTTGGAAAAACTGAACATTTGCTATCTAATTGAGAGTCTCCTCATTGAAAACATCTGAAGTTCTTCAAAGGTAAATTATTTTATTTGAATGCTTTGCTTGTTTTTGTGAAAATGTTGCCTGCTGAATTCTAGGCTTAATGCTATGCTAGCTATCAATACTCTTACACAAATACTTGTTTAGCTATGGTTCAAAAGCATATTTTGAAAATCTGAGATGACAGTGTTGTTAACAAAAGGCTAAGCTTGCGATTTTCATGAATAGTTAACGTTGCGTTATGGTAATGAGCTTGAGGCTATAAATAGGATCCCGGATACGGGATTGCTCGTCGCAAGGTTAATAGTGAACTGTGCATTTACTTCAGAATATACGCAACTGTCATAGTGGTATACTGTAGTAGGAAATGAGTAGTGGTATATTTTAGTAGTAAATGGTATAGTGGTATACTGTAGTACTAAATGGTGTAGTGGTATACTGTAGTAGTAAATGGTATAATGGTATACAGTAGCAGTAAATGGTATAATGGTATACTGTAGTAGTAAATGGTATATTGGTATAATGGTATACATTAGTAGTACATGGTATAATGGTATAATGGTATACTGTAGTGGTAAATGGTATATTGGTATAATGGTATACTCTAGTAGTAAATGGTATATTGGTATAATGGTATACATTAGCAGTAAATGGTATAATGGTATACATTAGTAGTGAATGGTATAATGGTATACTGTAGTAGTAAATGGCATATTGGTATAATGGTATACATTAGTAGTAAATGGTATAATGGTATACATTAGTAGTGAATGGTATAATGGTATACATTAGTAGTGAATGGTATAATGGTATACATTAGTAGTAAATGGTATAATGGTATACTGTAGTAGTAAATGGTATATTGGTATAATGGTATACATTAGTAGTAAATGGTATAATGGTATACTGTAGTAGTAAATGGTATATTGGTATAATGGTATACATTAGTAGTAAATGGTATAATGGTATAATGGTATACTGTAGTAGTAAATGGTATATTGGTATAATGGTATGCTGTAGTAGTAAATGGTATAATGGTATAATGGTATAATGGTATGCTGTAGTAGTAAATGGTATAATGGTATACATTAGTAGTGAATGGTATAATGGTATACATTAGTAGTAAATGGTATATCTGTATAATGGTATACACTAGTAGTAAATTGTATAATCGTATAGTGTAGTAGTAAATGGTATATTGGTATAATGGTATAGTGGTATACTGTAGTAGTAAATGGTATAGTGGTAAACTGTAGTAGTAAATGGTATAATGGTATACATTAGTAGTGAATGGTATAATGGTATACTGTAGTAGTAAATGGTATAATGGTATACTGTAGTAGTAAATGGTATAATGGTATACTGAAGTAGTAAATGGTATAATGGTATACTGTAGTAGTAAATGGTATAATGCTATAATGGTATAATGTAGTAGTAAATGGTATAATAATCAGCCTTGTCTCAGGATGGTAAGTTGGTGGTTGAAGATATCCCTCTAGTGGTGTGGGGGCTGTGCTTTGGCAAAGTGGGTGGGGTTATATCCTTCCTGTTTGGCCCTGTCCGGGGGTGTCCTTGGATGGGGCCACAGTGTCTCCTGACCCCTCCTGTGTCAGCCTCCAGTATTTATGCTGCAGTTGTTTATGTGTCGGGGGGCTACGGTCAGTTTGTTATATCTGGAGTACTTTTCCTGTCCTATTCGGTGTCCTGTGTGAATTTAAGTGTGCTCTCTCTAATTCTCTCTTTCTCTCTTTCTTTCTCTCTCTCGGAGGACCTGAGCCCTAGGACCATGCCTCAGGACTACCTGACATGATGACTCCTTGCTGTCCCCAGTCCAACTGGCCGTGCTGCTGCTCCAGTTTCAACTGTTTTCAACTCTTCCACTGGATGTCATAAGGTGAATGCACCAATTTGTAAGTCGCTCTGGATAAGAGCGTCTGCTAAATGACTTAAATGTAAATGTAAATGTAAACTGTTCTGCCTTATTATTATTGGACCCTGCTGGTCATTTATGAACATTTGAACATCTTGGCCATGTTCTGTTATAATCTCCACCCGGCACAGCCAGAAGAGGACTGGTCATCCCACATAGCCTGGTTCCTCTCTAGGTGTCTTCCTAGGTTTTGGCCTTTCTAGGTTTTTCCTAGCCACCGTGCTTCTACACCTGCATTGCTTGCTGTTTGGGGTTTTAGGCTGGGTTTCTGTACAGCACTTTGAGATATCAGCTGATGTACGAAGGGCTATATAAATACATTTGATTTGATTGATTTTGATTTGATAATGGCAAAGTGGTATACTGTAGTAGTAAATGGTATAATGGTATAATGGTGTAATGGTATAATTAGTAGTACATGGTATAATGGTATAGTGGTATAGTGGTATACTGTAGTAGTACATGGTATAATGGTATAGTGGTATAGTGGTATACTGTAGTAGTAAATGGTATAATGGTATAGTGGTATACTGTAGTAGTACATGGTATAATGGTATAGTGGTATACTGTAGTAGTAAATGGTATAATGGTATAATGGTATAGTGGTATACTGTAGTAGTACATGGTATAATGGTATAGTGGTATACTGTAGTAGTAAATGGTATATTGGTATAATGGTATAGTGGTATACTGTAGCAGTAAATGGTATAATGGTATACTGGTATACTGTAGCAGTAAATGGTATATTGGTATACTGTAGCAGTAAATGGTATAATGGTATAATGGTATACTGTAGCAGTAAATGGTATAATGGTATACTGTAGTAGTACATGGTATAATGGTATACTGTAGCAGTAAATGGTATAATGGTATAATGGTATACTGTAGTAGTACATGGTATAATGGTATACTGTAGCAGTAAATGGTATAATGGTATACTGGTATACTGTAGCAGTAAATGGTATAATGGTATACTGTAGCAGTACATAGTATAATGGTATACTGTAGTAGTAAATGGTATAATGGTATACTGTAGCAGTACATGGTATAATGGTATACTGTAGTAGTAAATGGTATAATGGTATATTGTAGTAGTAAATGGTTTAATGGTGTCACTCAATTGAAATCTATTTTTTCAAATGACTGGGGATACAGAGTTGATCAGGCTGTTGATTGTGGCCTGTTCAATGTTGTCCCACTCCTCTTCAATGGCTGTGTGAAGTTGTTGGATATTGTCAGGAACTGGAACACGCTGTTGCACACGTCGATCTAGGGAATCCCAAACATGCTCAATTGTTGACGTGTCTGGTGAGTATGCAGGCCATGGAAGAACTGGGACATGCTGTCATACACATCGATCCAGAGCATCCCAAACATGCTCAATTGTTGATGTGTCTGGTGAGTATGCAGGACATTTTCAGCTTTCGGGAATTGTGTACGGATCCTTACGACATGTGGCCGTGCATTATTATACTGAAACAAGAGGTGATGGCGGCAGATGAATGGCACAACAATGGGCCTCATGATCTCATCACGATATCTCTGTGCGTTCAAAATTACATTGATAAAATGCAATTGTGTTCATTGCCCGTAGCTTATACCTGCCCATATCATAACCCCACCACCATGGAGCACTCTGTTCACAAAGTTGACGTCAGCCAACCGTCAGCCAACCGTCAGCCAACTTTCAGCCAACCGTCAGCCAACCGTCAGCCAACTTTCAGCCAACCGTCAGCCAACTTTCAGCCAACCGTCAGCCAACCATCAGTCAACCGTCAGCCAACTTTCAGCCAACTTTCAGCCAACCGTCAGCCAACCGTCAGCCAACCGTCAGCCAACTTTCAGCCAACCGTCAGCCAACTTTCAGCCAACCGCCAGCCAACCGCTTGCCCACACGATGCCATACAGTTGAAACCAGAATTCATCCGGGAAGAGCACACTTCTCCAGGGTGCCAGTGGCCATCGAAGATTAGCATTTGTCCACAGAAGTCAGTTACAACTCCAAACTACAGTCAGGTCAAGACCCTGGAGAACGCAGATGAGCTTCCCTAAGACGGTTTCTGACCATTTTTGCAGAATTTCTTTGACTCTGCAAACCCACAGTTTCGTCAGCTGTCCAGGTGGCTGGTCTCAAATGAATCCCGCAGGTGAAGAAGACGGATGTGGAAGACCTGGGTTAGCGTGGTTACACTAGGTCTGCAGTTGTGAGGCAGGTTGAACTAAAACTACACTGTAGGTGGCTTATGGTAGAGAAATTAACATTGAATTCTCTGGCAACAGCTCTGTTGGACATTCCTGCAGTCAACATGCCAATTGCACTCTCCTTCAAAACAGTGGCGTTGTGTTGTGTGTCAAAATGGTACATTTCATAGTAGTCTTTTACTGTCCCTACGGTGTACCCGAGTAAGCCTGTTTAATCATCTTCTTGATACTTTTCAGGTGAAGGGATTATTTTGGCAAAGGAGAACAATTTGAGAGAAATAAAACTTTGTGACGATTTCTGAGAATCTTTTATTTCAACTCATGAAACAACACTTGTTGCATTTATATTTTTTGTTCAATTGCTACGTGATATAATCTTGCTATGTCACATCATTGGGCAAAACACAGAGCCCTAGCCATAACAAAACCGTAAACATAACATCTCTATGAAGTACTCTCTATGGGAATGTTACTGCATATTAAAAACATACCTTGACTTGCTCCTTGATACCACTGGTAGAAAAACAGCATGTTTAAAAAAAAAAAACTACTGATGTTGTTTAGAAAGGTAAACATACACAAAACACCCAAAGATAAAGTGTTTTTCCACAGCACTGATAATAACACGGGCCAGACAGAAGTAGGTCCAATCTGACATACGGTATAAAATATTCCTTTAAGTGCTAAGTTGTATATTGTATATTGTTACCTCTGTTATATTCTGTTGTTGTAATATTGGATATCAGTTCAGTTCTAAAGGCAAGACGATAATAACAAAACCAACAAAACCAACAACACCACATAGACATATATACATACACACATACACAGTACTCAACTTTTGTACACACTTACTCATTCAAGGGTTTTTCTTCATGTGTTACTATGTTCTACATTGTAGAAAAAGAGTGAAGACAGTAAGCAACAAAAAAGTGTTAAACAAATCAAAATATATTTTATATTTGAGGTTCTTCAAAGTAGCCACCCTTTACCTTGATGACTGCTTTGCACACTCTTGGCCTTCTCTCAACTAGCTTCAGGAGGTGATCACCTGGAATGCATTTTAATTAACAGGTGTGCCTTGTTAAATGTTCATTTGTGGAATTTCTTTCCTTCTTAATGCGTTTGAGAAAATCAGTTGTGTTGTGACAAGGTAGGGCTGGTATACAGAAGATCGCCCTATTTGGTAAAAACACAAATATACATCATGGCAAGAACTGCTCAAATAAGCAAAGAGAAATGACAGTCTATCATTACTTTAAGACATGAAGGTCAGTCAATACTGAACATGTCAATAACTTTTCATGTTTATTTAAGTGCAGTCGCAAAAACCATCAAGCGCCATGATAAAACTAGCTCTCATGAGAACCTCCACAGGACAGGAAAACCCAGAGTTACCTCTGCTGCAGAGGATAAATTCATTAGAGTTAACTGGCTCTCATGAGGACCACCACAGGAAAGGAAGACCCAGAGTTACCTCTGCTGCAGAGGATAAGTTCATTAGAGTTAACTGGCTCTCATGAGGATCACCACAGGAAAGGAAGACCCAGAGTTACCTCTGCTGCAGAGGATAAGTTCATTAGAGTTAACTGGCTCTCATGAGGATCACCACAGGACAGGAAGACCCAGAGTCACCTCTGCTGCAGAGGATACGTTCATTAGAGTTAACTGGCTCTCATGAGGATCACCACAGGAAAGGAAGACCCAGAGTTACCTCTGCTGCAGAGGATAAGTTCATTAGAGTTAACTGGCTCTCATGAGGACCACCACAGGAAAGGAAGACCCAGAGTTACCTCTGCTGCAGAGGATACGTTCATTAGAGTTAACTGGCTCTCATGAGGACCACCACAGGAAAGGAAGACCCAGAGTCACCTCTGCTGCAGAGGATAGTTCATTAGAGTTACCAGCCTCAGATTACATCCCAAATAAATGCTTCACAGAGTTCAAGTCACAAACACATCAACTGTTCCGAGACTGTAAATCAGGCCTTGATGGTTGAATTTCTGCAAAGAAACCGCTATTAAAGTTAAAAACCATTAAAAATAAAAGACTTGCTCTGGCCAAGAAATACGAGCAATGGACAATAGACCAGTGGAAATCTGTCCTTTGGTCTGATGAGTCCAAATTTGAGATTTTTGGTTCCAACCGCCGTGTCTTTGAGAGAAGCAGAGTAGGTGAACGGATGATCTCCGCATGTGTGGTTCCCACCGTGAAGCATGGAGGAGGAGGTGTGATGGTGCTTTGCTGATGACACTGTCTGTGATTTATTTCGATTTCAAGGTACACGTAACCAGCATGGCTACCACACCATTCTGCAGCGATACTCCATCCCATCTGGTTTGCGCTAAATGGGACTATCATTTGTTTTTCAACAGGACAATGACCCAACACACCTCCAGGTTGTGTAAGGGCTATTTGGCCAAGGAGGGTGATGGAGTGCTGCATCAGATGACCTGGCCTCCACAATCCCCCGACCTCAACCAAATTGAGATGGTTTGGGATGAGTTTGACCACAGAGTGAAGGAAAAGCAGCCAACAAATGCTCAGCATATGTGTGAACTTCAAGACTGTTGGAAAAGCATTTCAGGTGAAACTAGTTGAGAGAATGTCAAGAGTGTGCAAAGCTGTCATCAAGGCAAAGGTTGGCTATTTGAAGAATCTAAAATATATATTATATTTTGAATTTGCTTAACACTTTTACTACATGATTCCATATGTGTTATTTCATAGTTTTGATGTCTTCACTATTATTCTACAATGTAGAAAACAGTTCAAATAAAGAAATACCCTGGAATGAGTGGGTGTGTCCAGACTTTTGACTGGTACTGCACTTTACAGTTTAAAGTAATTCTAGCAATTACGTCAAATATATACAGTTTATAAAATGAACCAGATGACATTAAAACATTGAAACGGGACTGCACTGAGCACCAGCCTTGCTCTCTCCCATCCCTCTTCATTCAGCGATGCCCGTACCTGTGATAAATGTCTATAGTTTCCGTGGAGACGTCCTCTGACGTCGCGTCTAGTGAAAAGGCCAGATAAACGTTTCAGTCATTTTCAGCTTTTGACAGCAGAGATGAGTGTTCACGGCCCATTCAGCCAAACGGACAGCAGAGATGATTGATTCTGTGTTTGGTGAGAGAGGAGAGATGGAGCCCCTGACCTTCGGAACACGTAACACTCAGTCAGAACACGGAACACTCAGTCGGAACAATCAGCCAGAATTTGGAACACTAATTCAGAACACGGAACACTCAGTCAAACATGGAACAATCAGTCAGAACACAGAACACTCAGTCAGAACACAGAACACTCAGTCAGAACACAAAACACTCAGTCAAAACACAGAACACTCAGTCAAAACACAGAACACTCAGTCAAAACATGGAACACTCAGTCAAAACACTCAGTCAAAACACAGAACACTCAGTCAAAACACAGAACACTCAGTCAAAACACGTAACACTCAGTCAGAACACGGAACACTCAGTCGGAACAATCAGCCAGAATTTGGAACACTCATTCAGAACACGGAACACTCAGTCAAACATGTAACAATCAGTCAGAACACAGAACACTCAGTCAAAACACGGAACACTCAGTCAAAACACGGAACACTCAGTCAGAACACGGAACACTCAGTCAGAACACGGAACACTCAGTCGGAAGACTCAGTCAGAACATGGAACACTCAGCCAGAACATGGAATACTCAGTCAGAACACGGAACATTCAGATCACAGCAAACACCCGGAATGCCTTTCCTCCTGGTGGGTTCTGAAGACTGGTGGGGAGAGCGGAGGGGAGGGGGAGAGATGAGGGGTGACAGGGAGAGGAGGAAAGGAGGAAGAGGGGGAGGAGGAGTGGACAGAAAACAGGAATCAGTCAGGCTGCCTGTGAAATGCGTCAGAATCTCACCGTCCTGGATGTTCTACCCAGACAGACAGACAGACATAAGGACAGCTGATAAACACAAACAAACACAGCTGACCAGACTGTTTTACAGAGAAACATCGATGTCAACCATGAACGCCAGCCACTCGATGATAGACGCCGCGACACAAAGAAATACAAGTCTTTGCTGTTTCAACAAACTGATAAAACAGAAATACTTAACTTTACGCCATCTTGAAAAAAGAAAGACACAGAGACGTGCAGCTTTTACACAAATAGAGACATGACAGACTGACACAAATAGAGAGACGACAGACTGACACAAATAGAGAGATGGCAGACTGACACAAATAGAGAGACGACAGACTGACACAAATAGAGACACGACAGACTGACACAAATAGAGAGACGACAGACTGACACAAATAGAGAGATGGCAGACTGACACAAATAGAGACATGACAGACGACAGACGACACAAATAGAGACATGACAGACTGACACAAATAGAGACACGACAGACTGACACAAATAGAGAGACGACAGACTGACACAAATAGAGAGACGACAGACTGACACAAATAGAGACACGACAGACTGACACAAATAGAGAGACGACAGACTGACACAAATAGAGAGATGGCAGACTGACACAAATAGAGAGACGACAGACTGACAAAAATAGAGACATGACAGACTGACACAAATAGAGATACGACAGACTGACACAAATAGAGACACGACAGACTGACACAAATAGAGAGACGACAGACTGACACAAATAGAGAGACGACAGACTGACACAAATAGAGAGACGACAGACTGACACAAATAGAGACACGACAGACTGACACAAATAGAGACATGACAGACTGACACAAATAGAGACACGACAGACTGACACAAATAGAGAGACGACAGACGACAGACTGACACAAATAGAGACATGACAGACTGACACAAATAGAGACACGACAGACTGACACAAATAGAGAGACGACAGACAGACACAAATAGAGACACGACAGACTGACACAAATAGAGAGATGACAGACTGACACAAATAGAGACACGACAGACTGACACAAATAGAGACATGACAGACGACAGACTGACACAAATAGAGAGACGGCAGACTGACACAAATAGAGACATGACAGACTGACACAAATAGAGAGATGGCAGACTGACACAAATAGAGAGACGACAGACTGAAACAAATAGAGAGATGGCAGACTGACACAAATAGAGACACGACAGACTGACACAAATAGAGCGACGGCAGACTGACACAAATAGAGACACGACAGACTGACACAAATAGAGACACGACAGACTGACACAAATAGAGAGACGACAGACTGACACAAATAGAGACATGACAGACTGACACAAATAGAGAGACGACAGACTGACACAAATAGAAAGACGACAGACTGACACAAATAGAGAGACGACAGACTGACACAAATAGAGAGACGACAGACTGACACAAATAGAGACACGACAGACTGACACAAATAGAGAGATGGCAGACTGACACAAGTAGAGACATGACAGACTGACACAAATAGGCATCCCCCAGGTTGACATGGACACAGAGAGAGAGAGAGAGAGAGAGAGAGAGACAGAGAGAGAGAGACAGAGAGAGAGAGAGAGAGAGAGAGAGAGAGAGAGAGAGACAGAGAGAGAGAGACAGAGAGAGAGAGAGAGAGAGAGAGAGAGAGAGAGAGAGAGAGAGGGGAGCTGTGGCTTGACATGCTTAGGAGAGACAGACAGATCTGAACCGGATCTTTAGCCCTGAAGAGATGTCGCTGCTAGACTATATACCACTAATACTAAGCTATATAACACTACTGCTAGGTTATATAACACTAGTCTATATAACACTAATACTAGACTACATACCACTAATACTAGACTATATACCACTAATACTAAGCTATTTAACACTAATACTAGACAATATACCACTAATACTAGACTATATACCACTAATACTAGACTATATAACACTACTGATAGGTTAGATAACACTAATACCAGGCTAGATACCACTAATACTAGACTATATACCACTAATACTAGACTATATACCACTAATACCAGGCTAGATACCACTAATACTAGACTATATACCACTAATAAATAGGTTAGATACCACTAATTTAATTCACTACCACTAAACCTGTATTTCTAATGTGCAAGCTGGACTGCACAGAACTTCAGCACTTTTATTGTCCAGAAACTAGCACAGATTAAACTGTTCCTCTGTTTCCAGACAAGTAAAGAGACTGGTAAAAGAGAAGTAGTACGTACTGCATAGCTCTGACTCAACTATTCCCTTCCTGAAACAGTCAGACTGACAGTCAGACAGACTCTCCAATTCTAGCCCATCTACTTTGTGATCACGTGATCACACAATCTCTCTGTCTCTCTGTCTCTCTGTGTCTCTGTCTCTCTGTCTCTCTGTGTCTCTCTCTCTGTCTCTGTGTCTCTCTGTGTCTCTCTCTCTGTCTCTCTGTGTCTCTCTGTGTCTCTATGTGTCTCTCTGTGTCTCTCTGTGTCTCTCTCTCTGTCTCTCTGTGTCTCTCTGTGTCTCTCTCTCTGTGTCTCTCTGTGTCTCTCTGTGTCTCTCTCTCTGTGTCTCTCTGTGTCTCTCTGTGTCTCTCTGTCTCTGTCTCTCTGTGTCTCTCTGTGTCTCTCTCTGTGTCTCTCTGTCTCTGTCTCTCTGTGTCTCTCTGTGTCTCTCTCTCTGTCTCTCTGTCTCTGTCTCTCTGTCTCTGTCTCTCTGTGTCTCTCTGTGTCTCTCTGTGTCTCTCTGTCTCTGTCTCTCTGTGTCTCTCTGTGTCTCTCTCTCTGTCTCTGTCTCTCTGTGTCTCTCTGTGTCTCTCTCTCTGTCTCTCTGTGTCTCTCTCTGTGTCTCTCTGTCTCTGTCTCTCTGTGTCTCTCTGTGTCTCTCTCTCTGTCTCTCTGTGTCTCTCTGTCTCTGTCTCTCTGTCTCTCTGTGTCTCTGTGTCTCTCTCTCTGTCTCTCTGTGTCTCTCTGTCTCTGTCTCTCTGTCTCTCTGTGTCTCTGTGTCTCTCTCTCTGTCTGTGTCTCTCTGTCTCTGTCTCTCTGTCTCTCTGTGTCTCTGTGTCTCTCTGTGTCTCTGTCTCTCTGTGTCTCTCTCTCTGTGTCTCTGTCTCTCTGTGTCTCTCTCTCTGTCTCTCTGTGTGTCTCTCTCTGTCTCTCTGTCTCTCTGTGTCTGTGTCTCTCTGTCTCTCTGTCTCTGTGTCTCTCTCTGTCTCTCTCTCTCTCTCTCTCTCTCTCTCTCTCTCTCTCTGTCTCTCGGTCTCTCTGTCTCTCTCTCTCTCTCTCTCTCTGTCTCTCTCTCTCTGTCTCTTGGGGGCCTTACAGTACAGTATATGGTTATGTTCCAAATGGCATCATATAACAGCATTATGGGCCCTGGTCAAAAGTAGTTTACTATGTAGGAAATAGGGCCTTGTTTAAGATGCAGGCTTTAAGCTGTGCTGGTGTGTGCTGGACACCAGGCGTGAGATGAATGACCACAGTGTGGGATAAGCTCCACACAGCCGTGGGTTGGTCCGTACCTCTCGGAAGTAATGCCGTTTTGGTACGAGGCAATGTACTGTTTCCGCTTGTCTACCGGCATCACGTCGATGTAGCCACCCACATTGTTCTGAAGCACCCCTGCGTGAACCGCCACCCGGCATATACTGGATTTCTGTAGAGAGAGAGAGAGAGAGAGAGAGAGAGAGAGAGAGAGAGAGAGAGAGAGAGAGGGAGGGAGGGAGGGAGGGAGGGAGGGAGGGAGAGAGAGAGATAGAGAGAGAGAGAGAGAGAGAGAGAGAGGAGAGAGAGAGAGAGAGAGAGAGAGAGAGAGAGAGAGAGAGGGAGGGAGACAGAGAGAGAGAGAGAGAGAGAGAGAGAGAGAGAGGAGAGGAGGGAGGGAGGGAGGGAGAGAGAGAGAGAGAGAGAGAGAGAGAGAGGAGAGAGAGGAGAATGGGAGAGAGAGAGGTGGAGAGAGAGGAGGGAGGGAGGGAGACAGAGAGAGAGAGAGAGAGAGGGAGGGAGACGGAAAAAGATGGTTAGAGAGTTGGGCTGGTGAAAGACCGTCGTGAAAAATTACAGAATTAGTCATGCTGTCCAATTTTTTTACCTCTTAAAGAATTGTCTCTTCTTAAATATTTTCTATATTTCTATATATATTCTTATATTTTCTTTCTAACCCGACTAATTCATAAGACTAGGCTAAGATCCGTTTAGGTGCGACCGCAAGCCCGTGACACATCCCGTGGGTTTACAATCTACAGGAAGTCAGCTGTGTGGAACAGGAAGGAGCACATTATAGTGTGAACTGTGACAGAACGCAGTTATACGGTTGAGCCCTCGTACTGTGACACAATTATGATTAGTCGGTCCATCTTCCACGGTGAATGGTTCACTGCTCCAGTTGTGCTAATCTTATAATAAAGTTGTTGTTTGAAGAATCTGCAGTCTCTCTCTTTAGATTTTCTGCCACAAGAGAGAAATAAGAGATAAGCGAAAGAGAGGGAGAGAGATATGAAGAGAGAAGAGTAAGTGGGAGAGAGGGAGAGGGAGAGAAGAGAGAGAGAGGGAGAGGGAGAGAGAAAGGAAGAGAGAAGAGGACGAGGGAGAGAAAGAAGAGGGAGAGAAGAGAGAGAGGAAGAGGGCGAGAGAAGAGGAAGTGGGAGAGAGGGACAGGGGGAGAAGAGAGAGAGAGGGTGAGGGAGAGAGAAAGGAAGAGAGAAGAGGACGAGGGAGAGAAAGAAGAGGGAGAGAAGAGAGAGAGGAAGAGGGCGAGAGAAGAGGAAGTGGGAGAGGGAAAGGAAGAGAGAGAAGAGAGAGAGAAGAGAGAGAGGGAGAGGGAGAGAGAGAGAAGAGAGAGAGAAGAGAGAGAGTAAGAGGGAGAGAGAAAGGAAGAGAGAGAGAAGAGAGAGAGTAAGAGGGAGAGAGAGAGGAAGAGAGAGAGAAGAGAGAGAGGGAAAGAGAGAGGAAGAGGGAGAGAGAAGAGGAAGTGGGAGAGGGAGAGAGAAAGGAAGAGAGAGAGAAGAGAGAGAGGAAGAGGGAGAGAGAAAGGAAGAGAGAGAGAAGAGAGAGAGAAGAGAGAGAGGGAGAGGGAGAGAGAGAGAAGAGAGAGAGTAAGAGGGAGAGAGAAAGGAAGAGAGAGAGAAGAGAGAGAGAAGAGAGAGAGGAAGAGGGAGAGAGAAGAGGACGTGGGAGAGGGAGAGAGAAAGGAATAGAGAAAGAAGAGAGAGAGGAAGAGGGAGAGAGAAGAGGAAGTGGGATAGGGAAAGGAAGAGAGAGAAGGGAGAAAGCGGGGGAGAGAAAGGAAGAGAGAGAGAAGAGAGAGAGAAGAGAGAGAGGGAGAGGGAGAGAGAGAGAAGAGAGAGAGAAGAGAGAGAGTAAGAGGGAGAGAGAAAGGAAGAGAGAGAGAAGAGAGAGAGTAAGAGGGAGAGAGAGAGGAAGAGAGAGAGAAGAGAGAGAGGGAGAGAGAGAGGAAGAGGGAGAGAGAAGAGGAATTGGGAGAGGGAGAGAGAAAGGAAGAGAGAGAGAAGAGAGAGAGGAAGAGGGAGAGAGAAAGGAAGAGAGAGAGAAGAGAGAGAGAAGAGAGAGAGGGAGAGGGAGAGAGAAAGGAAGAGAGAGAGAAGAGAGAGAGAAGAGAGAGAGGAAGAGGGAGAGAGAAAGGAAGAGAGAGAGAAGAGAGAGAGAAGAGAGAGAGGGAGAGTAAGAGGGAGAGAGAAAGGAAGAGAGAGAGAAGAGAGAGAGTAAGAGGGAGAAAGAGAGGAAGAGAGAGAGAAGAGAGAGAGGAAGAGGGAGAGAGAGGAAGAGGGAGAGAGAAGAGGAAGTGGGAGAGGGAGAGAGAAAGGAAGAGAGAGAGAAGAGAGAGAGGAAGAGGGAGAGAGAAGAGGAAGAGAGAAGAGGACGAGGGAGAGAAAGAAGAGGGAGAGAAGAGAGAGAGGAAGAGGGAGAGAGAAGGGGAAGAGAGGTAGAGATATAATGATGTGGGACAGACAGAGAGGCTGAGAGTGAGAAAGAGGGACAAGAGAGACCAAAGAGAGAGGGAGAGAAGTAAGAAACAAAGAGAGCGAGCGCGAGAGAGAGAACACTATGAGGAACCTCTGTAGTCAAGACTGAATCAGACACTCTACAACGGCCCTGTGATCTGAGGTATGACATCATGACACATCAGGGATTCTAAGAACACACCAGATTCTCCACTGACCTGAGATTTGACATCATGAAACATCAGGGATTCTAAGAACGCACCAGATTCTCCACCGACCTGAGATTTGACATCATGAAACATCAGGGATTCTAAGAACACACCAGATTCTCCACTGACCTGAGATTTGACATCATGAAACATCAGGGCTCTAAGAACACACCAGATTCTCCACTGACCTGAGATTTGACATCATGACACATCAGGGATTCTAAGAACACACCAGATTCTCCACTGACCTGAGATTTGACATCATGAAACATCAGGGATTCTAAGAACACACCAGATTCTCCACTGACCTGAGATTTGACATCATGAAACATCAGGGCTCTAAGAACACACCAGATTCTCCACTGACCTGAGATTTGACATCATGAAACATCAGGGATTCTAAGAACACACCATATTCTCCACTGACCTGAGATTTGACATCATGAAACATCAGGGATTCTAAGAACACACCAGATTCTCCACTGACCTGAGATTTGACATCATGACACATCAGGGATTCTAAGAACACACCAGATTTGCCTCTGAGCTGAGTCACTTACATCTGAATAGATTCCGGTTCCGATGACCCGTGATATGTTAGGGTTCTCCTCCATGCAGTTCCGGGGGCAATATAACCTGAAAACAGACAGGATCAGTGGAGCTTAATGTTTAAACAATCGTATTTACTCTATAAAGGGGTAGTGTTGTGAGATGGAGGTAGATGAAAGAGATAGAAAGTCAGAGAGAGACCATGCCCACAACCTATTTAGATCTAGATCAGACCTTAGAAATAAATAAATAAATAATCTCAACAGATAAGAATGTCGTCCTGCGTGTTACCTACTGTATATCCCCCCAATATAATCCACATACTTTAACGAAGACATCTTCTCCATGCTAGAAGGGGAGATCAACCATTTCCAGGCCCAGGGACAGGTACTATTCTATAGGTCTTAAACACCAAAACTGGACAAAAACCTGACACTCTCAGCGCACAGGGGGACAAACACCTGCCTGGAGGTGACAGCATTCCCTTCCCAAATATGCCCTCCTAGACACAACTATGACAAAACAACCAACAAAAACGGGTCACATCTCCTGCAGCTCTGTCTTACACTGTGTCTATACATAGTCAATGGTATGCTTCGAGGGGACTCCTATGGTTGGTACACTTAGCTCATCTCTTGGTAGTAGTACTGTAGACTACTTTATCACTGACCCCAACCCAGAGTCTCTCAGAGCGTTCACAGTCAGCCAACTGACACGCCTATCAGACTGAAGAGCTATCTAAGAGCGTCTGCTAAATGACTTAATGTAATGCAAAACCTTTTTTGGCCATTTAACAAAGATCAAAGATCAAAAGATGATCATTTACAAAACTTAGAATCAGTTATTAAAGACTACCAGAGAGTTATCAATGGAAAATGTCTGTAAAAAAAACATATCTCCAACCTTTTCGGCCCTTTAAGAACCAAGACAAGAAACTTATACATGATAATTTACAAAACTTAGAATCAGTTATTAAAGACTACCAGAGAGTTATCAATGGAAAATGTCTGTAAAAAAACATATCTCCAACCTTTTCGGCCCTTTAAGAACCAAGACAAGAAACTTATACATGATAATTTACAAAACTTAGAATCAGTTATTAAAGACTACCAGAGAGTTATCAATGGAAAATGTCTGTAAAAAAACATATCTCCAACCTTTTCGGCCCTTTAAGAACCAAGACAAGAAACTTATACATGATAATTTACAAAACTTAGAATCAGTTATTAAAGACTACCAGAGAGTTATCAATGGAAAATGTCTGTAAAAAAACATATCTCCAACCTTTTCGGCCCTTTAAGAACCAAGACAAGAAACTTATACATGATAATTTACAAAACTTAGAATCAGCTATTAAAGACTATCAGAACCCATTGGATTCTCCAATTACATTGGATGAGGTACAGGACAAAATAAAAAACCCTCCAACCCCAAAAGGCCTGTGGTGTTGATGGTATACTAAACAAAATTCTAAAATATACAGGCCACAAATTCAAATGGGCTATTTTTAAACACTTTAACATAATCCTTAGCTCTGGGATCTTCCCCAATATTTGGAACCAAGGTCTGGTCTCCCACAATCCACAAATAGGATCCCAATCTGTGTCAACAGCAATCTCTGAAAATCTTCTTCGGCATCATCAACAGCAGACGGCAACATTTCCTCAGTGAAAAAAAATGTCCTGAGCAAATACTGTAAATCAGACCACGTATCCACCCTGCACACCCGTACTGACAAACAAACAAAACAAAACAAAACAAAACAAAAGTCTTCTCATGCTTTGTTGATTTCTAATAAGTTTTGACTCAATTTGGCACGGGAGTCTGCTATACAAATGAAATGAAATCAATGTACACATGTGGGGCGAGACAGACTTAAGCCCCACCCTCTTCAAGATAAAAAATCAATGAATTGGCGAGGGCACTAGAACAATCTGCAGTACCCGGCCTCACCCTACTGGAATCAGAAATCAAATGTATACTGTATGCTGATGATCTGGTGGTTTAAAACCCGACATCCCTATTAGGATCTGGCAAAATGAATATTTCAATAACTTATAGAACCCATAGAACTCTCTATGGTTGTGAGGTATGGAGTTCACTCATTAACCAATAATTCACTGGAATTCAGCAAAACTGTACATTTGTAACGCTCGTCTTCTTCATCTGAGGAGGAGTTGGAGAGATCGGACCAATGCGCAGTGTGGTAAGTGTTCATCATATATTTATTAAACCGAGAACACTAAAAAAAATAGCACACAGAGCACAAACAACATTGGCAATACCACCAACACTTGCTTTGGCTTAGTAAACACATTTCCCATGCTAGTAAAGCCCCTTTGAATTCAATTGACAGACAGAGTGAGAGAGAGCGAGAGAGAGAGAGAGAGTGTGTCATGATCGTACCTTGGGCAGTGCTTTACAAGCTTTTGATATGAACACATCTGAGCCACCGTGGTCTCACAGGTGATAGCTTTCACTGGAAGGCAGGAAGGAGGCTGATATCAGGCCCAAGGAGATCTCAACAGGACTGCAATCTAATTCAGTTAATTCCATAGTTGCTGTACTGTACTGACCTGCTACTTTGGAGATGATAAAAGAGTTGGCACTCTGATACTTCCTGTAAATGTAAAAAAAAAACACACATTCTTATGATTCCAAAATTCTCGTAACTTTCCCAATATTCCTATGTTTTCCAGAAATCCTGGTTGGAAGTTTCCCAGAATCGGAAGGAAATAAGCACGACATTCGTAATCCTCCACCCAGGTTCTCTGTAAAACTCAGGTATTTAGGGACCAGAGTTTTGCATCCCTGCACATTGTTATTGCTACGTTCTCCAAACAGGAAGTCCCATTTAGATAAATCTAAAATCTTTTCAACAGAGAGCGGAAATACTCCAAATGATATGAAGCGTTATCCAGACCCTATTAAAAATAGATCCTAGAATAAAAAGCATCAAGCCAAAAGGTTAAGACCAGCCCTGAGTATCCCAGACATGACCTCTGACCTAAGAAGTTTTTTTTTTTTTTTTTTCAGGAAAACCAGGGAATTGACTGAAAGTTTGCAACCCTATTGGGAGCATGTAGAGTGTAACTTTCGTATTATTTTTCTACAGTTTACGTTCCCCTATTCAGCACCTCTACAAACACGTTTGGGTGTGTGCCAGCTCGAGCTTTTTACAAATTGTATGACTCGGACATGGACATGTGTTACAAAGGAGGTTGGTGCCACCTTAAATGGGGAGGATGGGCTCGTGGTAATGGCTGGAACGGAATAACGGTATCAAATACATCCAAAATATGTTTTCCATTTGTTTGATTGCCATTCCATTGGCTCCGTTCCAGACAATATGTTTTGCCGTCCTCCCCTCAGCTGATGTGACGCCTTCACCCGCCTCGCGCCTGTCGAATTGATAGCTTTTTGTCAGTTGTTGTCAAGAGGGCAACGAGATATGTTGGGCAAAGAGATAGTGTTTGCAAGACAGATGACGCTTCCATACCCGAGAGACTGAATTCCATTCTTGTTGGACTTGATGAAGAAGTCCTTCCTGCCTTGTCTGGTGACGTCCAGCCATCCTCCATCCGTATCTACCACTCCAGAGTGGAGGCCAGCACGGCAGATACTGGATTGCTGTAAAGTTAGTACAGTGTAAAGTTAGTACAGTGTAAAGTTTACAGTGTAAAGTTTACAGTGTAAAGTTAGAACAATGTAAATTTAGCACAGTGTAAAGTTAGTACAGTGTAAAGTCTGTACAGTTTAAAGTTAGCACAGTGTACAGTTAGTACAGTGTAAAGTGAAAAGTGTAAAGTTAGGACAGTGTAAAGTTAGGACAGTGTAAAGTTAGGACAGTGCAAAGTTAACACTGTAAAGTTAGGACAGTGTAAAGTTAGGACAGTGTGAAGTTAGGACAGTGCAAAGTTAACACTGTAAAGTTAGTACAGTGTAAAGTGCACAGTGTAAAGTAAACACTGTAAAGTTTGTACAGTGTAAACTGCACAGTGTAAAGTAAACACTGTTAAGTTAGTACAGTGTAAAGTCTGTACAGTGTAAAGTTAGGACAGTGTAAAGTCTGTACAGTATAAAGTTAGGACAGTGTAAAGTTAGGACAGTGTAAAGTTAGGACAGTGTAAAGTAACCACTGTAAAGTTAGCACTGTGCAAAGTTAACACTGTAAAGTTAGTGCAGTGTAAATGTCACAGTGTAACGTTAGTACAGTGTAATGTTAACACTGTAAAGTTAGTACAGTGTAAAGTTAACACTGTTAAGTTAGTACAGTGTAAAGTTAACACTGTTAAGTTAGTACAGTGTAAAGTTAACACTGTTAAGTTAGTACAGTGTAAAGTTAACACTGTTAAGTTAGTAAAGTGTAAAGTTAACACTGTTAAGTTAGTACAGTGTAAAGTTAACACTGTAAAGTTAGTGCAGTGTAAATGTCACAGTGTAACGTTAGTACAGTGTAATGTTAACACTGTTAAGTTAGTAAAGTGTAAAGCTAGTACAGTGTAGTCTGTACAGTGTGAAGTTTACAGATTGGGGTTAGTACAGTGTAAAGAGAACAGTGTAAAGTTAGTACCATGTAAAGTTAACACTGTAAATAAAGTGCATAGTGCAAAGCTAGTACAGTGTAAAGTCTGTAAAGTGTATAGTTAGTACAGTGTGAAGTTTACAGTGTAAAGGCAGTACAGTGTAAAGTGAACAGTGTAACGTTTACAGTTTGGAGTTAGTACAGTGTAAATTGAACAGTGTAAAGTTAGTACCGTCTAAAGTTAACACTGTAAAGCTAGTACAGTGTAAAGTCTGTACAGTGTATAGTTAGTACAGTGTAAAGTTTACCGTGTAAAGGTAGTACAGTGTGAAGTATACAGTGTAAAGTTAGCACAGTGTAAAGTTTACAGTTTGAAGTTAGTACAGTGTACATTCAAATTCATTATGCAGCTCTAGTTACATTAGCTCAGCACTTTGTTTAACCTACTCAGTATAAGACTTAGTCTTTTTCCCAAATGGTACCATATTGCCTACAATACTTTAGACCAGGGTCCATAATGCACTACTTTAGACCAGGGCCCATAATGCACTCTTTTAGACCAGGGCCCATAATGCACTACTTCAGACCAGGGCCCAGAGGAAATAGGGTGTAATTTGAGACACAGATTGATAATGTATAATAATGTAATCACCATCTCATAGTGTACCGTCCCAACCACCTTCCCTGTGGACTTTAGACAGCCGGCAGGACACTCGTACCTGAGGAGAACACAGGTGGTAAATAAATCCTCTATCACAGTGCATTATAGGGTTGGTGTCAATTCAATTTAAGTCAATTTTTTGGTTTATTGAGAAGTAATTGAAAATGATCGAATTACTTCCTGAAATGACTGACTTAAATTTGAATTGACCCCAACTGTCACGCGTGCTCCCTCTCTGGCCTCTAGGTCACCAGGCTCACCTGGACTCCATCACTTCCCTTCCCTAAATCTGTCACTCCCTTTGGTTCCTTCCCTATATATGTCCCTCCCTTTGGTTCCTTCCCTATATATGTCCCTCCCTTTGGTTCCTTCCCTATATATGTCAGTTCCTTTGGTTCCTTCCCTATATATGTCACTCCCTTTGGTTCCTTCCCTATATATGTCACTCCCTTTGGTTCCTTCCCTATATATGTCAGTTCCTTTGGTTCCTTCCCTATATATGTCACTCCCTTTGGTTCCTTCCCTATATATGTCTCTCCCTTTGGTTCCTTCCCTATATATGTTACTCCCTTTGGTTCCTTCCCTATATATGTCAGTCCCTTTGGTTCCTTCCCTATATATGTCTCTCCCTTTGGTTCCTTCTCTATATATGTCACTCCCTTTGGTTCCTTCCCTATATATGTCTCTCCCTTTGGTTCCTTCCCTATATATGTCCCTCCCTTTGGTTCCTTCCCTATATATGTCCCTCCCTTTGGTTCCTTCCCTATATATGTCCCTCCCTTTGGTTCCTTCCCTATATATGTCACTCCCTTTGGTTCCTTCCTATATATGTCCCTCCCTTTGTGTCCTCTGTGAAAGGGACCAGTCTATCAGGGAGGCATTGTGTTCTCTGTGTGCTCTGTGAAGGGGACCAGTCTATCGGGGAGGCATTGTGTCGTCTGTGAAGGGCAACTGTCTATCAGCGAGGCATTGTGTCCTCTGTGAAGGGGACCATTCTACCAGGGAGGCATTGTGTCTAATGTGAAAGGGACCATGTCTACCAGGGAGGCATTGTGTCCTCTGTGAAGGGGTACATGTCTATCAGGGAGGCATTGTGTCCTCTGTGAAGGGAACCAGTCTACCAGGGAGGCATTGTGTCTAATGTGAAAGGGACCAGTCTATCAGGGAGGCATTGTGTCCTCTGTGAAGGGCACCATTCTACCAGGGAGGCATTGTGTCTAATGTGAAAGGGACCAGTCTATCAGGGAGGCATTGTGTCCTCTGTGAAGGGAACCAGTCTACCAGGGAGGCATTGTGTCTAATGTGAAAGGGACCAGTCTATCAGGGAGGCATTGTGTCCTCTGTGAAGGGCACCATTCTACCAGGGAGGCATTGTGTTCTCTGTGAAGGAGTTGGATGGGGAGCTCCTCAACCACTGAATGGGTCTTTATTTATCAGTGGTAATATAGACAGGGACAGCTGATTTGAGACAATGTGTGTGTGTGTGTGTGTGTGGGGGGGGGGGGGGGTTGTTTTTTCCTGTACCTGTTGCATGTGGTCCCTTTGCACTGATCTCGTAGCTTAGTGTCACAGGTCACAAGCTGAGCTGCAACACAGAACACACAGAGCTGTCAAGCTAACGAGCTATTCACATCCGTAATAAACTGAACTGTCAAGCTAACTACTGTAGCTATTCAGATCTATATCACACTATACTGTTAAGCTAAATAGCTATTCACGTCTGTGGCACACAGCTGTCAAGCTAACTAGCTATTCACGTCTGTAGCACACAGCTGTCAAGCTAACGAGCTATTCACATCCGTAATAAACTGAACTGTCAAGCTAACTACTGTAGCTATTCAGATCTATATCACACTATACTGTTAAGCTAAATAGCTATTCACGTCTGTGGCACACAGCTGTCAAGCTAACTAGCTATTCACGTCTATAGCACACAGCTGTCAAGCTAATTAGGTATTCACGTCTGTAGCACACAGCTGTCAAGCTAACTAGTTATTCACGTCTGTAGCATACAGAACACACACAGTGCTTTCATCTGCCTGTCTTTGTGTTAACCAGCACTACAAGAGACAACATATAGGCTAGTGAGGTGTTTCTATGCTCTGAGGTGAAGTTTTTCTAGGTACAGATCTAGGATCAGCTTCACCTCCCCCAATCCTAAACTATTAGGGGAAAAATGCTAAACTGAACCAAGATTAGCGTCTAGGTAGTCTCGGAAAACCCAGTTCTAGGTATGGGAATCACGTTGGATTTTCTTGGCTAATTAAGGGAGGGTGCTCTTCAGACAAACAACTTTCCCAACGAATCACAAGTTTAGGTAGGCAGGGCTTGAAAATAATTCCCTCTGAAACGGGGGCGGCAGCGTAGCCTAGTGGTTAGAGCGTTGGACTAGTAACCGGAAGGTTGCGAGTTCAAACCCCCTGAGCTGAGAAGGTACAAATCTGTCGTTCTGCCCCTGAACAAGGCAGTTAACCCACTGTTCCTAGGCCGTCATTGAAAATGAGAATGTTTTCTTAACTGACTTGCCTGGTTAAATAAAGGTAAAAAATTTTTTTTTTTTTTTTAAACATGACAGAGGTAGACACAATGCAGATGCTAGTCAGTGGGTGTCAGATTGTAAGGCTAACGTCATGGCGTCAATGCAAACCACTCATTGAGATATCCTCCGCAAACTCCATCTAGCTAGTTATCGGGAATGTTTACGTGCTTCTACACCTGCATTGCTTGCTGTTTTGGGGGTTTTAGACTGGGTTTCTGTACTGCACTTTGTGACATCAGCTGATGTAAGAAGGGCTTTGTAAATACATTTGATTGATTGATTGACATGAATGGATAGGGCTTTGGCTGGATGTATACGGTTGATATACAGTGGGTTTACGGTTGATATACAGTGGGTTTACGGTTGATATATAGTGGGTTTACGGTTGATATACAATGGGTTTACGGTTGATATATAGTGGGTTTACGGTTGATATACAGTGGGTTTACGGTTGATATATAGTGGGTTTACGGTTGATATACAGTGGGTTTACGGTTGATATACAGTGGGTATACGGTTGATATACAGTGGGTTTACGGTTGATACACAGTGGGTATACGGTTGATATACAGTGGGTTTACGGTTGATACACAGTGGGTATACGGTTGATATATAGTGGGTATACGGTTGATATATAGTGGGTTTACGGTTGATACACAGTGGGTATACGGTTGATATACAGTGGGTTTACGGTTGATACACAGTGGGTATACGGTTGATATATAGTGGGTATACGGTTGATATACAGTGGGTATACGGTTGATATACTGTGGGTTTACGGTTGATATATAGTGGGTATACGGTTGATATACAGTGGGTATACGGTTGATATATAGTGGGTTTACGGTTGATATACAGTGGGTATACGGTTGATATACAGTGGGTTTACGGTTGATATATAGTGGGTATACGGTTGATATATAGTGGGTTTACGGTTGATATACAGTGGGTTTACGGTTGATATACAGTGGGTTTACGGTTGATATATAGTGGGTATACGGTTGATATATAGTGGGTTTACGGTTGATATACAGTGGGTTTACGGTTGATATACAGTGGGTATACGGTTGATATACAGTGGGTATACGGTTGATATACAGTGGGTTTACGGTTGATACACAGTGGGTTTACGGTTGATATACAGTGGGTATACGGTTGATATATAGTGGGTTTACGGTTGATATACAGTGGGTTTACGGTTGATATACAGTGATATACAGTGGGTTTACGGTTGATATACAGTGGGTTTACGGTTGATATATAGTGGGTATACGGTTGATATACAGTGGGTTTACGGTTGATATACAGTGGGTTTACGGTTGATATATAGTGGGTTTACGGTTGATATACAGTGGGTATACGGTTGATATATAGTGGGTTTACGGTTGATATACAGTGGGTTTTACAGTAAAAGTAGGAATACAGTGCCCGTAAAAAGGTCTTTGCCCCCTTTCTGATTTTCTATGTTTTTAAATATTTTTTTATATTGAATCTTAGCAGATCTTCACCCAAAACCTAATATTCGATAAAGTGAATCAGAGTTTACAAATAACAAAAACAATGTATAGCTAGCTATCTTATCTATTTAATGGATCACGTGAATGCAACACCCAATTCCCCAGTGTGAAAAAAGTAATTCCACCTTACACACAATAGCTGGTTGTGTCAACTGTATCCGCAATCGCTGCAACCAAACTCTTCCTGTAGTTGTTTATCAGTCTCTCACATCACTGCGGAGGAATTTTGGCCCACTCTTCCATACGGAACTGCTTTATCTCAGCGACATTTGTGGGTTTTCAAGCACAAACTGCTCCTTTCAAGTCCTGCCACAACATCTCAATTAGGATTAGGTCTGAACTTCTGAAACAAATGCTTTTAAGCCATTTTAAGGTTATTAGTGTAAAATGCAGCGTTTGGTTTTCGCCAGGCATAACGGGACCTGTGCCCCCCCCCAAAAAAAAATTGTACTTTTTGATTAATCTGTCCATAGAACATTCTAGAACATCCATAGAACATTCTAGAACATTCTTCCCAGAGTCTTGATGATCATCCAGGTGCTTTTTTCCAAACTGGGGTCAACTTCTTGGACGAGATGGGTTCCATTTTGTCTGGCGTAAAAAGTCCAACTCTGCATTCCACAGTAAGAACCTCATACCAACGGTCACACCATAGCATTCCTGAAGTTGTCCTAATTACTGTGTAAGTCTATGGGAAATGGGTGAGAACCATGAGCCCAGTAGGTTTTACATTTGACATTATCCAGAGCGCCTTACAGTTTGTGCATTCATCTTAAGACAGTAAGGTGGGACAATCACATATCACAGGCATATAAAGTGCCCTTTTCCTCAAACATGTAGCTGTCAGTAGAGTCAGAGTTGGAAAGGGGGGTGGGGGGGTCAAGTGCTGGTTTAGTGTTTTTATTTGATTAAAACCATGTTGGGTGGGGGGGTCGAGGTGAGGAGGAGGATTATATAAAATACTGTTTGAAGAGGTCGGGTTTCAGATGTTTTTGGAAGATGTGCAGGGACTCTGCTGTCCTAGCTTCAGGGGGAAGATGGACAGGGACTCTGCTGTCCTCGCTTCAGGGGGAAGATGGACAGGGACTCTGTCCTGCTCTCCTGTAGTGCTACCCTACAGAGTGCTGTTGAGGCTACTGTTGACCATTGCAAAACAGTCAGTTTTAATAAACAATTTAGTGACGTGAATATATTTAGTATAGTTTTAACTCAAAAGGATAACTATAATGTTTCACTATTTAAAAAAATAATAATTCACTGAGGATGGTCCCTCCCGTTCCTCCTCTGAGGAGCCTCCTCTGGTAGAAACACCACCTCCTTTGGATTATTGGACTGCTCCGGAACCCCATCAGCCCAGTACAGCTGGAAGCCAGGACTCCATCAGCCCAGTACAGCTGGAAGCCAGGATTCCATCAGCCCAGTACAGCTGGAAGCCAGGACTCCATCAGCCCAGTACAGCTGGAAGCCAGGACTCCATCAGCCCAGTACAGCTGGAAGCTTGGACACCATCAGCCCAGTACAGCTGGAAGCCAGGACACCATCAGCCCTGTACAGCTGGAAGCTTGGACACCATCAGCCCAGTACAGCTGGAAGCCAGGACTCCATCAGCCCAGTACAGCTGGAAGCCAGGACTCCATCAGCCCAGTACAGCTGGAAGCCAGGACTCCATCAGCCCAGTACAGCTGGAAGCCAGGTTGATCCACAGCGGCATCGGGAAGAGAGGCATTTAACCATGACTCCGTAAAATAGAAAGCAGACATAAGAAGTTGTAGCTTGTCGGTTACGTTGGTGAGTGATCCCACATTGGAGAGGAAAAGGCCTGGCAGAGGGTCATGGAGTCCAGGCTCGCCTCCCCTGTGTCTCCGTCGCACAGTTCCATAGGCTCGGTTTGAAATCCAACTCGTAGTCGGTTTAGTCTTCAGGAGTATATCGTCAGATGATGACAGAATTTCAGGTCAAAAACCCCTGCACCCCTCCTCCCACCCTCCCTACCCCTTCACCCCTCCTCACTCCCACCCTCCCTACCCCTGTACCCCTCCTCCCACCATCCCTACCCCTGCACCCCTGCACCCCTCATCCCACCCTCCCTACCCCTGCACCCCTGCACCCCTCATCCCACCCTCCCTACCCCTGCACCCCTGCACCCCTCATCCCATCCTCCCTACCCCTGTACCCCTCCTCCCACCATCCCTACCCCTGTACCCCTCCTCTCACCCTCCCTACCCCTTCACCCCTCCTCCCACCCTCTCCTACTCCTGCACCCCTCCTATCACCCTCCCTACCCCTTCACCCCTCCTCCCTCCCTACCCCTGCACCCCTCCTCCCTCCCTACCCCTGCACCCCTCCTCTCACCCTCTCCTACTCCTGCACCCCTCATCCCACCATCCCTACCCCTGTACCCCTCCTCTCACCCTCCCTACCCCTTCACCCCTCCTCCCACCCTCCCTACCCCTTCACCCATCCTCCCTCCCACCCTCCCTACCCCTGCAGCCCGCATTCCACCCTCCCTACCCCTGCACCCCTGTACCCCTCCTCCCACCATCCCTACCCCTGCACCCATCATCCCACCCTCCCTACCCCTGCACCCCTGCACCCCTCATCCCATCCTCCCTACCCAGGTACCCCTCCTCCCACCATCCCTACCCCTGCACCCATCATCCCACCCTCCCTACCCTGCCCCCTGCCCCTCATCCCATCCTCCCTACCCAGGTACCCTCCCCCACCATCCCTACCCCCTGCACCCCTCCTCCCACCCTCTCTACTCCTGCACCCCTCCTATCACCCTCCCTCCCCTGTACCCCTCCTCCCACCCTCCCTACCCCTGCACCCCTGCCCCTCCTCAAACCCTCCACACCAACCCCCCAAAAACAGAACCTGTCCCCCCATTAGAGATGCAACCAGTTGAATGACATCTTACACATCTGCTGTGTATTGACCACCACATTCCTCTCCTGCTCCTCTGGTGGGGGTGGAGGGGGGGGGGGTCTTGGCCATAGGGGGCTTTGGCTGGGGGCCCTTGGGCGTGGCTTCTGGGGGCTCCTGGGGGCCTCTGGTTCGATATAATTGTTTTCCTCGGTTTCCTCCTGAGATCTCTGCGACTCTGTAACTTTGTCTGGAAAGAGAGAGAAAGAGAGAGAGAGAGAGACAGAGAGAGAGAGACAGAGAGAGACAGAGAGAGACAGAGACAGAGAGAGACAGAGAGAGAGAGAGAGAGAGAGAGAGAGAGAGAGAGAGAGAGAGAGAGAGGGAAAGGAGTTATACAATTTAGCTCTGATACCGAGGATGCGTCCCAAATTACACCTCTATTCCCCATCTAGGGCATTCCTTTTGACGAGGGAAGTATACTTTAAAGGGAATAAGTTGCCATTTGGGAATCATCCTGAACTGGACAGAAAAAAAAGACAGTGTATTTGTGTAAACATGAGATAGTTATTGCAGTGTGTTCCAAGCCAACACACACCCCGACGCTACACACACCCTGACGCTTCACACACCCCGACGCCACAGACACCCCAACCCGGCACACACACCTAACCACACACACACCTTTGTAGCAGAGGTTGTCCTTGCATCGTCCTCCATAGCTGGGGGGGCAGGCAGAGCAGGGGGTGCCGTGTTTATAGGGTGCATGACCCCACCAGTTCCCCCTGAGGTGACAGGTCAGAGGTCAAGGTTTAGTAGGACATAGGAGACAAGTCTGTTGTGTCTTCCTTTATTTGTCTCCTATCCTCTCCCCTTCCCTCACCTCTCATCTCCACTCCTCTCCTCTTCTCCTCTCTTCTACTGAATGAGTAGGGAGTAACCCCTAACTAACCCATCGAGTCAGGTGTAACCCCTAACTAACCCATTGAGTCAGGTGTAACCCCTAACTAACCCTTCGAGTCAGGTGTAACCCCTAACCAACCCTTCGAGTCAGGTGTAACCCCTAACTAACCCTTCGAGTCAGGTGTAGTAACCCCTAACTAACCCTTAGAGTCAGGTGTAACCTCTAACTAACCCATTGAGTCAGGTTTAACCCCTACCTAACCCATTGAGTCAGGTGTAACCCCTAACTAACCCATTGAGTCAGATGTAACCCCTAACTAACCCATTGAGTCAGGTTTAACCCATAACTAACCCATTGAGTCAGATGTAACCCCTAACTAACCCATTGAGTAAGGTTTAACCCATAACTAACCCATTGAGTCAGATGTAACCCCTACCTAACCCATTGAGTCAGGTTTAACCCCTAACTAACCCATTGAGTCAGATGTAACCCCTAACTAACCCATTGAGTTAGATGTAACCCCTAACTAACCCATTGAGTCAGGTTTAACCCCTAACTAACCCATTGAGTCAGGTGTAACCCCTAACTAACCCATTGAGTCAGGTGTAACCCCTAACTAACCCATTGAGTCAGATGTAACCCCTAACTAACCCATTGAGTCAGGTTTAACCCCTAACTAACCCATTGAGTCAGGTGTAACCCCTAACTAACCCATTGAGTCAGATGTAACCCCTAACTAACCCATTGAGTCAGGTTTAACCCCTAACTAACCCATTGAGTCAGGTGTAACCCCTAACTAACCCATTGAGTCAGGTTTAACCCCTAACTAACCCATTGAGTCAGGTGTAACCCCTAACTAACCCATTGAGTCAGGTTTAACCCCTAACTAACCCATTGAGTCAGGTGTAACCCCTAACTAACCCATCGAGTCAGGTGTAACCCCTAACTAACCCATTGAGTCAGGTGTAACCCCTAACTAACCCATTGAGTCAGGTGTAACCCCTATCCCATTGAGTCAGGTGTAACCCCTATCTAACCCATTGAGTCAGGTGTAACCCCTAACTAACCCATTGAGTCAGGTTCAACCCCTAACTAACCCATTGAGTCAGGTGTAACCCCTAACTAACCCATTGAGTCAGGTTTAAACCCTAACTAACCCATTGAGTCAGGTTTAACCCCTAACTAACCCATTGAGTCAGGTGTAACCCCTAACTAACCCATTAAGTCAGGTTTAACCCATAACTAACCCATTGAGTCAGATGTAACCCCTACCTAACCCATTGAGTCAGGTTTAACCCCTAACTAACCCATTGAGTCAGGTGTAACCCCTAACTAACCCATTGAGTCAGATGTAACCCCTAACTAACCCATTGAGTCAGGTTTAACCCCTAACTAACCCATTGAGTCAGGTGTAACCCTAACTAACCCATTGAGTCAGATGTAACCCTAACTAACCCATTGAGTCAGGTTTAACCCCTAACTAACCCATTGAGTCAGGTGTAACCCTAACTAACCCATTGAGTCAGGTGTAACCCTAACTAACCCATTGAGTCAGATGTAACCCCTAACTAACCCATTGAGTCAGGTTTAACCCCTAACTAACCCATTGAGTCAGGTGTAACCCCTAACTAACCCATTGAGTCAGATGTAACCCCTAACTAACCCATTGAGTCAGGTTTAACCCCTAACTAACCCATTGAGTCAGGTGTAACCCCTAACTAACCCATTGAGTCAGGTTTAACCCCTAACTAACCCATTGAGTCAGGTGTAACCCCTAACTAACCCATTGAGTCAGGTTTAACCCCTAACTAACCCATTGAGTCAGGTGTAACCCCTAACTAACCCATCGAGTCAGGTGTAACCCCTAACTAACCCATTGAGTCAGGTGTAACCCCTAACTAACCCATTGAGTCAGGTGTAACCCCTATCCCATTGAGTCAGGTGTAACCCCTATCTAACCCATTGAGTCAGGTGTAACCCCTAACTAACCCATTGAGTCAGGTTCAACCCCTAACTAACCCATTGAGTCAGGTGTAACCCCTAACTAACCCATTGAGTCAGGTTTAAACCCTAACTAACCCATTGAGTCAGGTTTAACCCCTAACTAACCCATTGAGTCAGGTGTAACCCCTAACTAACCCATTGAGTCAGGTTTAACCCATAACTAACCCATTGAGTCAGATGTAACCCCTACCTAACCCATTGAGTCAGGTTTAACCCCTAACTAACCCATTGAGTCAGGTGTAACCCCTAACTAACCCATTGAGTCAGATGTAACCCCTAACTAACCCATTGAGTCAGGTTTAACCCCTAACTAACCCATTGAGTCAGGTGTAACCCCTAACTAACCCATTGAGTCAGATGTAACCCCTAACTAACCCATTGAGTCAGGTGTAACCCCTAACTAACCCATTGAGTCAGGTTCAACCCCTAACTAACCCATTGAGTCAGGTGTAACCCCTAACTAACCCATTGAGTCAGGTTTAAACCCTAACTAACCCATTGAGTCAGGTTTAACCCCTAACTAACCCATTGAGTCAGGTGTAACCCTAACTAACCCATTGAGTCAGGTTTAACCCATAACTAACCCATTGAGTCAGATGTAACCCCTAACTAACCCATTGAGTCAGGTTTAACCCCTAACTAACCCATTGAGTCAGGTTTAACCCCTAACTAACCCATTGAGTCAGATGTAACCCCTAACTAACCCATTGAGTCAGGTTTAACCCCTAACTAACCCATTGAGTCAGGTGTAACCCCTAACTAACCCATTGAGTCAGATGTAACCCCTAACTAACCCATTGAGTCAGGTTTAACCTCTAACTAACCCATTGAGTCAGGTTTAACCCCTACCTAACCCATTGAGTCAGGTGTAACCCCTAACTAACCCATTGAGTCAGATGTAACCCCTAACTAACCCATTGAGTCAGGTTTAACCCATAACTAACCCATTGAGTCAGATGTAACCCCTAACTAACCCATTGAGTCAGGTTTAACCCCTAACTAACCCATTGAGTCAGATGTAACCCCTACCTAACCCATTGAGTCAGGTTTAACCCTAACTAACCCATTGAGTCAGATGTAACCCTAACTAACCCATTGAGTTAGATTTAACCCCTAACTAACCCATTGAGTCAGGTTTAACCCCTAACTAACCCATTGAGTCAGGTTTAACCCCTAACTAACCCATTGAGTCAGGTGTAACCCTAACTAACCCATTGAGTCAGATGTAACCCTAACTAACCCATTGAGTCAGGTTTAACCCCTAACTAACCCATTGAGTCAGGTGTAACCCCTAACTAACCCATTGAGTCAGGTGTAACCCCTAACTAACCCATTGAGTCAGGTTTAACCCATAACTAACCCATTGAGTCAGGTGTAAACCCTAACTAACCCATTGAGTCAGGTTTAACCCCTAACTAACCCATTGAGTCAGGTGTAACCCCTAACTAACCCATTGAGTCAGGTTTAACCCCTAACTAACCCATTGAGTCAGGTGTAACCCTAACTAACCCATTGAGTCAGGTGTAACCCTAACTAACCCATTGAGTCAGGTGTAACCCCTAACTAACCCATTGAGTCAGGTGTAACCCTAACTAACCCATTGAGTCAGGTGTAACCCCTAACTAACCCTTAGAGTCAGGTGTAACCCCTATCTAACCCATTGAGTCAGGTGTAACCCCTAACTAACCCATTGAGTCAGGTGTAACCCCTAACTAACCCATTGAGTCAGGTTTAACCCTAACTAACCCATTGAGTCAGGTTTAACCCTAACTAACCCATTGAGTCAGGTGTAACCCTAACTAACCCATTGAGTCAGGTTTAACCCCTAACTAACCCATTGAGTCAGGTGTAACCCCTAACTAACCCATTGAGTCAGGTTTAACCCTAACTAACCCATTGAGTCAGGTGTAACCCCTAACTAACCCATTGAGTCAGGTGTAACCCCTAACTAACCCATTGAGTCAGGTTTAACCCCTAACTAACCCATTGAGTCAGATGTAACCCCTAACTAACCCATTGAGTCAGGTTTAACCCCTAACTAACCCATTGAGTCAGGTTTAACCCCTAACTAACCCATTGAGTCAGGTTTAACCCCTAACTAACCCGTCAAGTCAGGTTTAACCCCTAACTAACCCATTGAGTCAGATGAAACCCCTAACTAACCCATTGAGTCAGGAGTAACCCCTAACTAACCCATTGAGTCAGGTGTAACCCTAACTAACCCATTGAGTCAGGTGTAACCATCCCATTGAGTCAGGTGTAACCCCTAACTAACCCATTGAGTCAGGTGTAACCCCTAACTAACCCATTGAGTCAGGTTCAACCCTAACTAACCCATTGAGTCAGGTGTAACCCTAACTAACCCATTGAGTCAGGTGTAACCCTAACTAACCCATTGAGTCAGGTGTAACCCTAACTAACCCATTGAGTCAGGTGTAACCCCTATCTAACCCATTGAGTCAGGTGTAACCCCTAACTAACCCATTGAGTCAGGTTCAACCCTAACTAACCCATTGAGTCAGGTGTAACCCTAACTAACCCATTGAGTCAGGTTTAAACCCTAACTAACCCATTGAGTCAGGTTTAACCCTAACTAACCCATTGAGTCAGGTGTAACCCTAACTAACCCATTGAGTCAGGTTTAACCCATAACTAACCCATTGAGTCAGATGTAACCCTAACTAACCCATTGAGTCAGGTTTAACCCCTAACTAACCCATTGAGTCAGGTGTAACCCTAACTAACCCATTGAGTCAGGTGTAACCCCTAACTAACCCATTGAGTCAGGTTTAACCCTAACTAACCCATTGAGTCAGGTGTAACCCTAACTAACCCATTGAGTCAGATGTAACCCTAACTAACCCATTGAGTCAGGTGTAACCCTAACTAACCCATTGAGTCAGGTTCAACCCTAACTAACCCATTGAGTCAGGTGTAACCCCTAACTAACCCATTGAGTCAGGTTTAAACCCTAACTAACCCATTGAGTCAGGTTTAACCCCTAACTAACCCATTGAGTCAGGTGTAACCCCTAACTAACCCATTAAGTCAGGTTTAACCCATAACTAACCCATTGAGTCAGATGTAACCCCTACCTAACCCATTGAGTCAGGTTTAACCCCTAACTAACCCATTGAGTCAGGTGTAACCCCTAACTAACCCATTGAGTCAGATGTAACCCCTAACTAACCCATTGAGTCAGGTTTAACCCCTAACTAACCCATTGAGTCAGGTGTAACCCCTAACTAACCCATTGAGTCAGATGTAACCCCTAACTAACCCATTGAGTCAGGTTTAACCCCTAACTAACCCATTGAGTCAGGTTTAACCCCTACCTAACCCATTGAGTCAGGTGTAACCCCTAACTAACCCATTGAGTCAGATGTAACCCCTAACTAACCCATTGAGTCAGGTTTAACCCATAACTAACCCATTGAGTCAGATGTAACCCCTAACTAACCCATTGAGTAAGGTTTAACCCATAACTAACCCATTGAGTCAGATGTAACCCCTACCTAACCCATTGAGTCAGGTTTAACCCCTAACTAACCCATTGAGTCAGATGTAACCCCTAACTAACCCATTGAGTTAGATGTAACCCCTAACTAACCCATTGAGTCAGGTTTAACCCCTAACTAACCCATTGAGTCAGGTGTAACCCTAACTAACCCATTGAGTCAGGTGTAACCCTAACTAACCCATTGAGTCAGATGTAACCCTAACTAACCCATTGAGTCAGGTTTAACCCTAACTAACCCATTGAGTCAGGTGTCAACTAACCCATTGAGTCAGATGTAACCCTAACTAACCCATTGAGTAACCCAACTTGAGTCAGGTGTAACCCTAACTAACCCATTGAGTCAGGTTTAACCCTAACTAACCCATTGAGTCAGGTGTAACCCTAACTAACCCATTGAGTCAGGTTTAACCCCTAACTAACCCATTGAGTCAGGTGTAACCCTAACTAACCCATTGAGTCAGGTGTAACCCCTAACTAACCCATTGAGTCAGGTTTAACCCCATAACTAACCCATTGAGTCAGGTTTAACCCTAACTAACCCATTGAGTCAGGTGTAACCCTAACTAACCCATTGAGTCAGGTTTAACCCTAACTAACCCATTGAGTCAGGTGTAACCCCTAACTAACCCATTGAGTCAGGTTTAACCCTAACTAACCCATTGAGTCAGGTTTAACCCCTAACTAACCCATTGAGTCAGGTGTTAACCCCTAACTAACCCATTAAGTCAGGTTTAACCCATAACTAACCCATTGAGTCAGATGTAACCCCTAACTAACCCATTGAGTCAGGTTTAACCCTAACTAACCCATTGAGTCAGGTGTAACCCCTAACTAACCCATTGAGTCAGATGTAACCCTAACTAACCCATTGAGTCAGGTTTAACCCCTAACTAACCCATTGAGTCAGGTGTAACCCCTAACTAACCCATTGAGTCAGGTGTAACCCCTAACTAACCCATTGAGTCAGGTTTAACCCCTAACTAACCCATTGAGTCAGGTGTAACCCCTAACTAACCCATTGAGTCAGGTGTAACCCCTAACTAACCCATTGAGTCAGGTTTAACCCTAACTAACCCATAAGTCAGGTGTAACCCATTGAGTCAGGTGTAACCCTAACTAACCCATTGAGTCAGGTGTAACCCCTAACTAACCCATTGAGTCAGGTGTAACCCCTATCTAACCCATTGAGTCAGGTGTAACCCCTAACTAACCCATTGAGTCAGGTTTAACCCATTGAGTCAGGTAACTAACCCATTGAGTCAGGTGTAACCCTAACTAACCCATTGAGTCAGGTTTAAACCCTAACTAACCCATTGAGTCAGGTTTAACCCCTAACTAACCCATTGAGTCAGGTGTAACCCCTAACTAACCCATTGAGTCAGGTTTAACCCCTAACTAACCCATTGAGTCAGGTAACCCCTACCTAACCCATTGAGTCAGGTTTAACCCCTAACCCATTGAGTCAGATGTAACCCCTAACTAACCCATTGAGTTAGATGTAACCCCTAACTAACCCATTGAGTCAGGTTTAACCCCTAACTAACCCATTGAGTCAGGTGTAACCCCTAACTAACCCATTGAGTCAGGTGTAACCCCTAACTAACCCATTGAGTCAGATGTAACCCCTAACTAACCCATTGAGTCAGGAGTAACCCCTAACTAACCCATTGAGTCAGGAGTAACCCCTAACTAACCCGTCAAGTCAGGTTTAACCCCTAACTAACCCATTGAGTCAGATGTAACCCCTAACTAACCCATTGAGTCAGGTTTAACCCCTAACTAACCCATTGAGTCAGGTGTAACCCCTAACTAACCCTTAGAGTCAGGTTTAGCCCCTAACTAACCCATTGAGTCAGGTTTAACCGATAACTAACCCATTGAGTCAGGTATAAACCCTAACTAACCCATTGAGTCAGGTTTAGCCCCTAACTAACCCATTGAGTCAGGTTTAACCGATAACTAACCCATTGAGTCAGGTTTAAACCCTAACTAACCCATTGAGTCAGGTTTAACCCCTAACTAACCCATTGAGTCAGGTGTAACCCCTAACTAACCCATTGAGTCAGGTTTAACCCCTAACTAACCCATTGAGTCAGGTTTAACCCCTAACTAACCCATTGAGTCAGGTTTAACCCCTAACTAACCCATTGAGTCAGGTGTAACCCCTAACTAACCCATCGAGTCAGGTGTAACCCCTAACTAACCCATTGAGTCAGGTGTAACCCCTAACTAACCCATTGAGTCAGGTGTAACCCCTATCCCATTGAGTCAGGTGTAACCCCTATCTAACCCATTGAGTCAGGTGTAACCCCTAACTAACCCATTGAGTCAGGTTCAACCCCTATCTAACCCATTGAGTCAGGTGTAACCCCTAACTAACCCATTGAGTCAGGTTTAAACCCTAACTAACCCATTGAGTCAGGTTTAACCCCTAACTAACCCATTGAGTCAGGTGTAACCCCTAACTAACCCATTGAGTCAGGTGTAACCCCTAACTAATCCATTGAGTCAGGTTTAACCCCTAACTAACCCATTGAGTCAGGTGTAACCCCTAACTAACCCATTGAGTCAGGTGTAACCCCTAACCCATTGAGTCAGGTGTAACCCCTAACTAACCCTTAGAGTCAGGTGTAACCCCTATCTAACCCATTGAGTCAGGTGTAACCCCTATCTAACCCGTTGAGTCAGATGTAACCCCTAACTAACCCATTGAGTCAGGTTTAACCCCTAACTAACCCATTGAGTCAGGTGTAACCCCTAACTAACCCTTAGAGTCAGGTTTAGCCCCTAACTAACCCATTGAGTCAGGTTTAACCGATAACTAACCCATTGAGTCAGGTTTAAACCCTAACTAACCCATTGAGTCAGGTTTAGCCCCTAACTAACCCATTGAGTCAGATGTAACCCCTAACTAACCCATTGAGTCAGGTGTAACCCCTAACTAACCCATTGAGTCAGGTTTAACCCCTAACTAACCCATTGAGTCAGGTTTAACCCCTAACTAACCCATTGAGTCAGGTTTAACCCCTAACTAACCCATTGAGTCAGATGTAACCCCTAACTAACCCATTGAGTCAGGTGTAACCCCTAACTAACCCATTGAGTCAGGTTTAACCCCTAACTAACCCATTGAGTCAGATGTAACCCCTAACTAACCCATTGAGTCAGATGTAACCCCTAACTAACCCATTGAGTCAGGTTTAACCCCTAACTAACCCATTGAGTCAGGTGTAACCCCTAACTAACCCATTGAGTCAGGTTTAACCCCTAACTAACCCATTGAGTCAGGTGTAACCCCTATCTCACCCATTGAGTCAGGTGTAACCCCTAACTAACCCATTGAGTCAGGTTTAACCCCTAACTAACCCATTGAGTCAGGTGTAACCCCTAACTAACCCATTGAGTCAGGTTTAACCCCTAACTAACCCATTGAGTCAGGTGTAACCCCTAACTAACCCATTGAGTCAGGTGTAACCCCTAACTAACCCATTGAGTCAGGTGTAACCCCTAACCCGTTGAGTCAGGTGTAACCCCTATCTAACCCATTGAGTCAGGTGTAACCCCTATCTAACCCATTGAGTCAGGTGTAACCCCTAACTAACCCATTGAGTCAGGTGTAACCCCTAACTAACCCATTGAGTCAGGTGTAACCCCTATCTAAGGGTCTTACTTGGGTGAGTAGTTGCAGACCAGGTAAACAGCTTTAGCCAAGTTCTGGCCCCACACGTTCATGTTGTAGCAAATGTTGATGGCACAGCCTATCCTGCTGCTGGTGGCCCACACCAACTACACACACACACACACACACACACACACACACACACACACACACACACACACACACACACACACACACACACACACACACACACACACACACACACACACACACACACACACACACACACACACACACACACACACACACAGAGAGAGAGAGATCAGATGGCACCCGATAAACATGTTAGCCTTGTTTAAGTTAATAATGAGTTACAAGTTTGTTTTTTTCCCCCTATTTTCTGACGTTTGGTTTGATCTGCTGCCTACCTGTGTGTAGTGGGTGCAGACCGGGCCGGAACATCTAAAGGGGCAGTAGGGGTCACATTCCTGGGGGTAAGGGAAGGAATAGTCCTTCACCTCATCATACCAGGCCTGCACATGGGAAGTAGGGGGGCGTGGCCTGGACACAGACATACATTGATAAATGTAACTTTTACAAGAACAGGATTATGTTTCAAATGGCACCCTATTCCCTATATAGTGCACTACTTTAGACCAGAGCCCCATGGAACCCTATTCCCTATATAGTACACTACTTTAGACCAGAGCCCTATGGAACCCTATTCCCTATATAGTACACTACTTTAGATAAGAGCCCTATGGAACTCTATCCCCTATATAGTGCACTACTTTAGACCAGAGCCCTATTCCCTATATAGTACACTACTTTAGACCAGAGCCCCATTCCCTATATAGTACACTACTTTAGATCAGAGCCCTATGGAACTCTATCCCCTATATAGCACACTACTTTAGACCAGAGCCCTATGGCACCCTATTCCCTATATAGTGCACTACTTTAGACCAGAGCCCCATTCCATATATAGTACACTACTTTAGGTCAGGTCCCTATGGCACCCTATTCCTTATAGTGCACTACTTTAGACCAGAGCCCTATGGCACCCTATTCCCTATATAGTACACTACTTTAGACCAGAGCCCTATGGCACCCTATTCCCTATATATAGTACACTACTTTAGACCAGAGCCCCATTCCCTATATAGTACACTACTTTAGACCAGGTCCCTATGGCACCCTATTCCTTATAGTGCACTACTTTAGACCAGAGCCCTATTCCCTATATAGTGCACTACTTTCGACTAGAGCCCTATGGAACCCTATTCCCTATATAGTACACTACTTTAGATAAGAGCCCTATGCAACTCTATCCCCTATATAGTGCACTACTTTAGACCAGAGCCCCATTCCCTATATATAGTGCACTACTTTAGACCAGAGCCCTATGGCACCCTATTCCCTATATAGCACACTACTTTAGACCAGAGCCCTATGGCACCCTATTCCTTATATAGTGCACTACTTTAGACCAGAGCCCTATTCCCTATATAGTACACTACTTTCGACTAGAGCCCTATGGAACCCTATTCCCTCTATAGTACACTACTTTAGACCGGAGCCCTATGGCACCCTATTCCCTATATAGCAAACTACTTTAGACCAGAGCCCTATGGCACCCTATTCCCTATATAGTGCACTACTTTAGTCCAGAGCCCTAAGGAACTCTATCCCCTATATAGCACACTACTTTAGACCAGAGCCCTAAGGAACTCTATCCCCTATATAGCACACTACTTTAGACCAGAGCCCTAAGGAACTCTATCCCCTATATAGCACACTACTTTAGACCAGAGCCCTATGGAACTCTATCCCCTATATAGTACACTACGCAAACATCAATGTCATGTTTCATTTGTTCACTGATCAATCAATGAATCAATCAATGAATCAATCAATGAATCAATCAATGAATCAATCAATGAATCATTCAACCATGTCCGTGTTTACCATCCCCAGTGAGCTCCCAGGTTCTGTCCTATCTGGGGGAGCAGACCAGCCGGACCGTGTTCCCAAAGACAAGTCTCAGCCCACTCCTCTGCCGTACGCTCTAACTCTGTATCCCACTCCTGCAGAGAGAGACAAGACAGGACACTGTTTACACAGGAAGCCCAGTTCTGATCTGCTTTTGACCAATCACATCAGATCGTTTCACATCAGATCTTTTTCAGAGTTGATCTGATTGGTCAAAGGTGAAAAATAAGATTAATAAAGTTTTAACACATCATTTGCGGACAACACTCCACAGAGTACAATGATGACAACATAGCTATACTCTACAGAGTACAATGATGACAACATAGCTATACTCTACAGAGAATACTGATGGCAGCATAGCTATACTCTACAGAGAATACTGATGACATCATAGCTATACTCTACAGAGAATACTGATGACATCATAGCTATACCCATACAATGATGAGTATACTCTACAGAGAATACTGATGACAACATAGCTATACTCTACAGAGAATACTGATGACAACATAGCTATACTCTACAGAGAATACTGATGACAGTACTCTACAGAGAATACTGATGGCAGCATAGCTATACCCAGAGAATACTGATGGCAGCATAGTATACTCCCTAGAGAATACTGATGGCACCATAGCTATACTCTACAGAGAATACTGATGACATCATAGCTATACCTACAGAGAATACTGAACATCATAGCTATACTCCACAGAGTACAATGATGACAACATAACTATACTCTACAGAGAATACTGATGGCAGCCCTATACTCTACAGAGAATACTGATGACATCATAGCTATACTCCACAGAGTACAATGATGACAACATAACTATACTCTACAGAGAATACTGATGGCAACATAGCTATACTCTACAGAGAATACTGATGACAGCATAGCTATACTCACAGAGAATACTGATGACATCATAGCTATACTCTATACTCTACAGAGAATACTGATGACATCATGCTATTGAGAATACTGATGACATCATAGCTATAATCTACAGAGAATACTGATGGCACATAGCCTATCTCTACAGAGAATACTGATGGCAGCATAGCTATACTCTACAGAGAATACTGATGGCAGCATAGCTATACTCTACAGAGTACACACACTATACTCCACAGAATACTGATGACACTATACTCCACAGAGTACAATGATGACAACATAACTATACTCTCTACAGAGAATACTGATGGCAGCATAGCTATACACACTGACACAGCATAGCTATACTCTACAGAGAATACTGATGGCAGCATAGCTATACTCTACAGAGAATACAGCTATACTCTACAGAGAATACTGATGGCACATAGCTATACTCTACAGAGAATACTGATGACATCACACAGAGAATACTGATGACATCATAGCTATACTCCACAGTACAATGATGACAACATAACTATACTCTACAGAGAATACTGATGGCACATAGCTACTCTACAGAGAATACTGATGACAGCATAGCTATACTCTACAGAGAATACTGATGACATCATAGCTATACTCCACAGAGTACAATGATGACAACATAACTATACTCTACAGAGAATACTGATGACATCATAGCTACACAGAGAATACTGATGACAGCATAGCTCACAGAGAATACTGATGGCATAGCTATACTCTACAGAGAAATACTGAACATAGCTTAGCCAGAGAATTGATGGCAGCATAAGTTACTCCACAGAGAATAATGACATCATAGCTATACAAGAGAATACTGATGGCAGCATAGCTTACTCCAGAGAATACTGATGGCAGCATTTACTGAGTACTGATGGTTTACTCTACAGATACTGATGGCAGCATAGCCTACCTGAGAATGTGATGACATCATAGCTATACTCTACAGAGAATACTGATGACATCATAGCTATAACAATGATGACTATACTCTACAAACATCTATACCTCTACAGAGTACAATGATGACAACATAACTATACTCTACAGAGAATACTGATGACAGCAGGGGAATACTGATGGCAGCATAGCTATACTCTGAGAATACTGATGGCAGCATAGCTATACTCTACAGAGAATACTGATGACATCATTATACACTGATGACTCATCATACTCAGGTACAATGATGACAACATGGAGAATACTGAGGGGCTATACTCTACAGAGAATACTGGACAGCATGCTATACTCTACAGAGAATACATGACATCATAGCTATACTCCAAGAGTACAATGATGACAACATTTACTCTACAGAGAACAGGATTCATAGTTACTCTACAGAGAATACTGATGACACATAGCTATACTCTACAGAGAATACTGATGACAGCATAGCTATACTTTACAGAGAATACTGATGGCAGCATAGCTATACTACAGAGAATACTGATGGCAGCATAGCTATACTCTACAGAGAATACTGATGACATCATAGCTATACTCTACAGAGAATACTGATGACATCATAGCTATACTCCATGGAGTACAATGATGACAACATAACTATACCCTACAGAGAATACTGATGGCAGCATAGTCTACAGAGAATACTGACTTTACAGAGTACAATGATGACAACATAGCTATTCCCAGATAATACTGATGGCATCATAGCTATACTCTGACAGAGTACAATGATGACAACCTATTCTACAGAGAATACTGATGGCATCATAGCTATACAATGATGACAACATAGCTATACTCTACAGAGAATACTGATGACAGCATAGCTATACTCTACAGAGAATACCTACAGAGAATACTGATGACAACATAGCTATACTCTACAGAGAATACTGATGACAACATAGCTATACTCTACAGAGTACAATGATGACAACATAACTATACTCTACAGAGAATACTGATGACAGCATAGCTATTCTACAGATAATACTGATGACAACATAGCCTTTACAGAGTACAATGATGACAACATAGCTATACTCTACAGAGAATACTGATGACAACACTATACTTTACAGAGTACAATGATGACAACATAGCTATACCTACAGAGAATACTGATGACAACATAACTATTCCCTAGAATACTGATGACACTACTTCTACAGAGAATACTGATGACAACCTATACTCTACAGAGAATACTGATGGCAGCATACTATACTCTACAGAGAATACTGAGACAACATAGCTATACTCTACAGAGAATACTGATGACAACATAGCTATACTCTATACTCCATAGCTATACTCTACAGAAATACTGATGACAACATAGCTATACTCTACAGAGAATACTGATGACAACATAGCTATACTCTACAGAGAATACTGATGGCATCATAGCTATACCTCTACAGAGAATACTGATGACACTAACTTACTCTAGAAATACTGATGACAACCTATACTCTACAGAGAATACTGATGACAACATAGCTATTCCAGAGTACTGTATACTGAGGACAACATAGCTATACTCTACAGAGAATACTGATGACAGCATAACTATACTCTACAGAGAATACTGATGACAACATAACTATACTCTACAGAGAATACTGATGACATCATAGCTATACTCCACAGAGTACAATGATGACAACATAGCTATACTCTACAGAGAATACTGATGGCAGCATAGCTATACTCTATACTGATGACATCATAGCTATACTCTACAGAGAATACTGATGACATCATAGCTTACTACAGAGTACAATGATGACAACATAACTATACTCTACAGAGAATACTGATGACAACATACTATACTCTACAGAGAATACTGATGACAACATAGCTATACTCTACAGAGAATACTGATGACAGCATAGCTATACTCTACAGAGAATACTGATGGCAGCATAGCTTTCTACAGAGAATACTGATGGCAGCCTATACTCCAGAGAATACTGATGGCAGCATAGCTATACTCTACAGAGAATACTGATGACATCATAGCTTACTCTACAGAGAATACTGATGACATCATAGCTATACTCCACAGAGTACAATGATGACAACATAACTATACCTACAGAGAATACTGATGGCAGCATAGCTATACTACTTTATCATAGCTATACTCCACAGAGTACAATGATGACAACCTACTCTATACTGATGGCACATAGCTATACCCTACAGAGAATACTGAGACAGCATAGCTATACTTACTGATGACATCAGAGCTATTCTCCACAGAGTACAATGATGACAACTAACTATACTCTACAGAGAATACTGATGACATCATAGCTATACTACTACAGAGAATACTGATGACATCATAGCTATACTCTACAGAGAATACTGATGGCAGCATAGCTATACTCTACAGAGAATACTGATGACAACATAGAGCCTATACTGGACAACATAGCTATACTCTACAGAGAATACTGATGGCATCATACTTTGAGAATACTGATGACAACATAACTATACTCTACAGAGAATACTGATGACAACATAACTATACTCTACAGAGAATACTGATGACAACATAGCTATACTCTACAGAGTCCCTATAGCTATACTCTATACTGATGACAACATAACTACTTTACTGATGACAACATAACTATACTCTACAGAGAATACTGATGACAACATAGCTATACCTACTGTAGAGGACAACATAGCTATACTCTAAGAGAATACTGATGACAGCATAACTATCTACAGAGAATACCTACAGATAATACTGATGGCATCATACTTACTCTACAGAGTACAATGATGACAACATAGCTATACTCTACAGAGAATACTGATGAACATAGCTATACTCTACAGAGTACAATGATGACAACATAGCTATACTTACTGATGACAGCATAGCTATACCTACAGAGAATACTGATGACAACATAGCTATACTCTACAGAGAATACTGATGACAACATAGCTATACTCTACAGAGAATACTGATGACAACATAGCTATACTCTACAGAGTACAATGATGACAACATAACTATACTCTACAGAGAATACTGATGACAGCATAGCTATACTCTACAGATAATACTGATGACAACATAGCTATACTCTACAGAGTACAATGATGACAACATAGCTATACTCTACAGAGAATACTGATGACAACATAGCTATACTCTACAGAGTACAATGATGACAACATAGCTATACTCTACAGAGAATACTGATGACAACATAACTATACTCTACAGAGAATACTGATGACAGCATAGCTATACTCTACAGAGAATACTGATGACAACATAGCTATACTCTACAGAGAATACTGATGGCAGCATAGCTATACTCTACAGAGAATACTGATGACAACATAGCTATACTCTACAGAGAATACTGATGACAACATAGCTATACTCTACAGAGAATACTGATGACAACATAGCTATACAGAGACTGATGACAACAACAGAGAATACTGATGACAACATAGCTATACTCTTACTGATGGCATCATAGCTATACTCTACAGAGAATACTGATGACAACATAACCTCTACAGAGAATACTGATGACAACATAACTATACTGAGAATACTGATGACAACATAGCTATACTCTACAGAGTACTGTATACTGAGGACAACATAGCTATACTCTACAGAGAATACTGATGACAGCATAACTATACTCTACAGAGAATACTGATGACAACATAACTATACTCTACAGAGAATACTGATGACATCATAGCTATACTCCACAGAGTACAATGATGACAACATAGCTATACTCTACAGAGAATACTGATGGCAGCATAGCTATACTCTACAGAGAATACTGATGACATCATAGCTATACTCTACAGAGAATACTGATGACATCATAGCTATACTCCACAGAGTACAATGATGACAACATAACTATACTCTACAGAGAATACTGATGACAACATAGCTATACTCTACAGAGAATACTGATGACAACATAGCTATACTCTACAGAGAATACTGATGACAGCATAGCTATACTCTACAGAGAATACTGATGGCAGCATAGCTATACTCTACAGAGAATACTGATGGCAGCATAGCTATACTCTACAGAGAATACTGATGGCAGCATAGCTATACTCTACAGAGAATACTGATGACATCATAGCTATACTCTACAGAGAATACTGATGACATCATAGCTATACTCCACAGAGTACAATGATGACAACATAACTATACTCTACAGAGAATACTGATGGCAGCATAGCTATACTCTACAGAGAATACTGATGACATCATAGCTATACTCCACAGAGTACAATGATGACAACATAACTATACTCTACAGAGAATACTGATGGCAGCATAGCTATACTCTACAGAGAATACTGATGACAGCATAGCTATACTCTACAGAGAATACTGATAACATCATAGCTATACTCCACAGAGTACAATGATGACAACATAACTATACTCTACAGAGAATACTGATGACATCATAGCTATACTCTACAGAGAATACTGATGACATCATATCTATACTCTACAGAGAATACTGATGGCAGCATAGCTATACTCTACAGAGAATACTGATGACAACATAGCTATACTCTACAGAGAATACTGATGACAACATAGCTATACTCTACAGAGAATACTGATGGCATCATAGCTATACTCTACAGAGAATACTGATGACAACATAACTATACTCTACAGAGAATACTGATGACAACATAACTATACTCTACAGAGAATACTGATGACAACATAGCTATACTCTACAGAGTACTGTATACTGAGGACAACATAGCTATACTCTACAGAGAATACTGATGACAGCATAACTATACTCTACAGAGAATACTGATGACAACATAACTATACTCTACAGAGAATACTGATGACAACATAGCTATACTCTACAGAGTACTGTATACTGAGGACAACATAGCTATACTCTACAGAGAATACTGATGACAACATAACTATACTCTACAGAGAATACTGATGACAACATAATTATACTCTACAGAGTACTGTATACTAGAGGTCGACCGATTAATTGGAATGGCAGATAAATTCCCAAAGATTGGAAAGCTGCCGCGGTCATCCCCCTCTTCAAATGGGGTGACACTCTAGACCCAAACTACTACAGACCAATATCTATCCTACCCTGTCTTTCTAAGGTCTTCGAAAGCCGAGTTAACAAACAGATTACTGACCATTTCGAATCCCACCGTACCTTCTCCGCTATGCAATCTGGTTCCCGAGCTGGTCATGGGTGCACCACAGCCACGCTCAAGGTCCTAAACGATATCATAACCGCCACTGATAAAAGACAGTACTGTGCAGCCGTCTTCATCGACCTGGCCAAGGCTTTTGACTCTGTCAATCACCACATCCTCAACAGCCTTGGTTTCTCAAATGACTTGCCTCGCCTGGTTTACCAACTACTTATCTGATAGAGTTCAGTGTGTCAAATTGGAGGGCCTGTTGTCCGGACCTTTGACAGTCTCTATGGGTGTGCCACAGGGTTTAATTCTCGGGCCGACTCTCTTTTCTGTATACATCAATGATGTTGCTCTTGCTGCTGGTGATTCTCTGATCCACCTCTACGCAGACGACACCATTCTGTATACTTCTGGCCCCTCCTTGGACACTGTGTTAACTAACCTCCAGACGAGCTTCAATGCCTCCAACTGTTCTTAAATGCAAGTAAAACTAAATGCATGCTATTCAATCGATCACAGCTCGCACCTGCCCGCCCGTCCAGCATCACTACTCTGGACGGCTCTGACTTAGAATACGTGGACAACTACAAATACCTGGGTGTCTGGTTAGACTGTAAACTCTCCTTCCAGACTCACATTAAGCATCTCCAATCCAAAATTAAATCTAGAATCTGCTTCCTATATCGCAACAAAGCATCCTTCACTCATGCTGCCAAACATACCCTCATAAAACTGACCATCCTACCGATCCTTGACTTCGGTGATGTCATCTATAAAATAGCCTCCAACACTCTACCCAACAAATTGGATGCAGTCTATAACAGCGCCATCCGTTTTGTCACCAAAGCCCCATACACTACCCACCATTGCGACCTGTACGGTCTCGTTGGTTGGCCCTCGCTTCATACTCGTCGCCAAACCCACTGGCTACAGGTTATCTACAAGTCTCTGCTAGGTAAAACCCCGCCTTATCTCAGCTCACTGGTCACCATAGCAGCACCCACTCATAGCACGCGCTTCAGCAGGTATATCTCACTGGTCACCCCCAAAGCCAATTCCTCCTTTGGTCGTCTTTCCTTCCAGTTCTCTGCTGCCCATGACTGGAACGAATTGCAAAAATCTCTGAAGCTGGAGACTCACATCTCCCTCACTAGCTTTAAGCACCAGCTGTCAGAGCAGCTCACAGATCACTGCACCTGTACATAGCCCATCTGTAGACAGCCCATCTACCTACCTCATCCCCATACCGGTATTGATTTATTTATTTTGCTCCTTTGCACCCCAGTATCTCTACCTGCACATTCATCTTCTGCCAATCTACCATTCCAGTGTTTAATTGCTATATTGTAATTACTTTGCCACCATGGCCTATTTATTTCCTTAACTTACCTCATTTGCACTCACTGTATTTAGACGTTTTGTTTTATTTTGTACTAATGTTATTATGGACTGTATGTTTTTTTTATTCCATGTGTAACTCTGTGTTGTTGTATGTGTCGAATTGCTATGCTTTATCTTGGCCAGGTCGCAGTTGCAAATGAGAACTTGTTCTCAACTAGCCTACCTGGTTAAATAAAGGTGTTCTCAACTAGCCTACCTGGTTAAATAAAGGTGTTCTCAACTAGCCTAACCTGGTTAAATAAAGGTGTTCTCAACTAGCCTACCTGGTTAAATAAAGGTGTTCTCAACTAGCCTACCTGGTTAAATAAAGGTGTTCTCAACTAGCGTACCTGGTTAAATAAAGGTGTTCTCAACTAGCCTACCTGGTTAAATAAAGGTGTTCTCAACTAGCCTACCTGGTTAAATAAAGGTGTTCTCAACTAGCCTACCTGGTTAAATAAAGGTGTTCTCAACTGGCCTACCTGGTTAAATAAAGGTGTTCTCATCTAGCCTAACCTGGTTAAATAAAGGTGTTCTTAACTGGCCTACCTGGTTAAATAAAGGTGAAATATTTTAGTTTTATATCGAGTTTTCATAACAATCGGAAATCGGTATTTTTGGGCGCTGATTTTTATTTTATTTTTTATTTTTAGTAAAGGGTCTGAATACTTACGTAAATGTGATATTTAAGTTTTTTTATTTCTAATAAATTTGCTTAGAAAAAAAGTTTTTTCGCTTTGTCATTATGGAGTATTGTGTGTAGATTGATGAGGGGAAAAAAACAATTTAATCAATTTTGGAATAAGGCTGGAATGAAACAAAACAAATTTAAGTATAGGGGTCTGAATACTTTCTGAATGCACTATATGTATGTACAGTGGGGTGAACAAGTATTTGATACACTGACGATTTGCAGGTTTTCCTACTTACAAAGCATGTAGAAGTCTGTCATTTCATATCATAGGTACACTTCAACTGTGAGAGACGGAATCTAAAACAAAAATCCAGAAAATCACATTGTATGATTTTTAAGTAATTAATTTGCATGGAAGTCCCACAGCACAGCCATCACTAACCCTTACTGTAAATCTACACCAATACCAGCAATCACTAAACCTTATCCCTACTGTAAATCTACACCAATACCAGCAATCACTAAACCTTATCCCTACTGTAAATCTACACCAACACCAGCCATCACTAACCCTGACCCCTACTGTATACCAGCCATCACTAACCCTTACTGTAAATCTACACCAATACCAGCAATCACTAACCCTTATCCCTACTGTAAATCTACACCAATACCAGCCACCACTAACCCCTACTGTAAATCTACACCAATAACAGCCATCACCAACCCTTACTGTCAATCTACACCAATACCAGCCATCACTAACCCCTACTGTAAATCTACACCAATACCAGCCATCACTAATCCCTACTGTAAATCTACACCAATACCAGCCATCACTAACCCCTACTGTAAATCTACACCAATACCAGCCATCACTAACCCCTACTGTAAATCTACACCAATACCAGCCATCACTAACCCCTACTGTAAATCTACACCAATACCAGCCATCACTAACCCCTACTGTAAATCTACACCAATACCAGCCATCACTAACCCCTACTGTAAATCTACACCAATACCAGCCATCACTAACCCCTACTGTAAATCTACACCAATACCAGCCATCACTAACCCCTACTGTAAATCTACACCAATACCAGCCATCACTAACCCCTAATGTAAATCTATGCCAATAACAGCCAACACTAACCCTGACGCCTACTGTAAATCTACACCAATACCAGCCATCACTAACCCTTATCCCTACTGTAAATCTACACCAATACCAGCCACCACTAACCCCTACTGTAAATCTACACCAATACCAGCCATCACTAACCCCTACTGTAAATCTACACCAATACCAGCCACCACTAACCCCTACTGTAAATTTACACCAATACCAGCCACCACTAACCCCTACTGTAAATCTACACCAATACCAGCCACCACTAACCCCTACTGTAAATCTACACCAATACCAGCCATCACTAACCCCTACTGTAAATCTACACCAATACCAGCCATCACTAACCCCTACTGTAAATCTACACCAATACCAGCCATCACTAACCCTTACTGTAAATCTACACCAATACCAGCCATCACTAACCCCTACTGTAAATCTACACCAATACCAGCCATCACTAACCGTTACTGTAAATCTACACCAATACCAGGCTTTAAAATCCCCCCCCCCCGTCTTCCTTCCCTCAATCACGTCTCCCCAGAAACAACCTCTGTTCTCCACGTTAGTCCTGAGTGTAACACCTGCCCAGCAACAGTAACTAACAGGATGTCTGGTGGGGCTGGATTTACTCTGTTACATAGCAGAAAGTTGAAGACTCAAACAGAAATCCATCCCAAAATGGCTCCATATTCCTTTATAATGTATTACGTTTGGCCAGGGCCTATAGGTTCCCATAGTTCTTTGGTCACAAATGGTGTACTATGTAGGACATAGATGGACATGTTGTTAGGTAAGGCCTGGGGGTTGCAATCCCAAATGGCACGCTGTTCCCTATATAGTGCACTTACGTTTGACCAGTGTCCACAGGGAATAGGTTGCCATATGAGATGTACCCTCGGCTTGTTTGGTAATATAGAGAAGGTGAATCCATGTTGGGTAGCTGAGGACACCATAGTCACAGGAGGAGAGTTGGACTATTATATTGGAGAAATTAAATTCAAATTAAGATTGTGAGTTCTGTTGTTTAAGTCTGGCTGCATATCTATATATCTATATATCTATATATCTCTCTCTCTATATATCTATATATCTATATATATATATATATATATCTCTCTATATATATCTATATATCTATATATCTATATCTCTCTCTATATATATATCTATATATCTATATATCTCTCTCTCTATATATCTATATATCTATATATATATATATATATCTCTCTATATATATCTATATATCTATATATCTATATCTCTCTCTCTATATATATCTATATATCTATATATCTCTCTCTATATATATCTATATATCTATATATCTCTCTCTCTCTATATCTATATATCTATATTTCTCTCTCTCTATATATCTATATATCTATATCTCTCTCTCTCTCTCTATATATATATATATATATATATATATATATATACACTATTTATGACCAGAGCTCATACCATTTGGGACGCAGCCCCAAGAGTTGACATGACAAATAGATGAGAAGAGATGAGTACACATTACACAGTAACACATTACACAGTAACACAGTAACACATTACACAGTAACACAGTAACACAGTAACACATTACACAGTAACACAGTAACACATTACACAGTAACACAGTAACACAGTAACACAGTAACACAGTAACACATTACACAGTAACACATTACACAGTAACACAGTAACACAGTAACACAGTAACACAGTAACACATTAACACATTACACAGTAACACATTACACAGTAACACAGTAACACATTAACACATTACACAGTAACACATTACACAGTAACACAGTAACACATTACACAGTAACACATTACACAGTAACACAGTAACACATTACACAGTAACACATTACACAGTAACACAGTAACACATTACACAGTAACACAGTAACACATTACACAGTAACACATTACACAGTAACACAGTAACACATTACACAGTAACACATTACACAGTAACACAGTAACACAGTAACACATTACACAGTAACACATTACACAGTAACCCAGTAACACATTACACAGTAACACAGTAACACATTACACAGTAACACAGTAACACATTACACAGTAACACAGTAACACAGTAACACATTACACAGTAACACATTACACAGTAACACAGTAACACAGTAACACATTACTCGGTAACACAGTAACACAGTAACACATTACTCGGTAACACAGTAACACAGTAACACAGTAACACATTACACAGTAACACAGTAACACAGTAACACATTACACAGTAACACAGTAACACATTACACAGTAACACATTACACAGTAACACAGTAACACAGTAACACATTACACAGTAACACAGTAACACAGTAACACAGTAACACATTACACAGTAACACATTACACAGTAACACAGTAACACATTACACAGTAACACAGTAACACAGTACACATTACACAGTAACACAGTAACACAGTAACACATTACACAGTAACACAGTAACACATTACACAGTAACACAGTAACACAGTAACACATTACACAGTAACACATTACACAGTAACACATTACACAGTAACACAGTAACACAGTAACACAGTAACACATTACACAGTAACACAGTAACACATTACACAGTAACACAGTAACACAGTAACACATTACACAGTAACACAGTAACACAGTAACACATTACACAGTAACACAGTAACACATTACACAGTAACACAGTAACACAGTAACACATTACACAGTAACACAGTAACACATTACACAGTAACACATTACACAGTAACACATTACACAGTAACACAGTAACACATTACACAGTAACACATTACACAGTAACACAGTAACACATTACACAGTAACACATTACACAGTAACACATTACACAGTAACACAGTAACACATTACACAGTAACACAGTAACACATTACACAGTAACACATTACACAGTAACACAGTAACACAGTAACACATTACACAGTAACACAGTAACACAGTAACACATTACACAGTAACACAGTAACACAGTAACACAGTAACACAGTACACATTACACAGTAACACAGTACACATTACACAGTAACACAGTAACACAGTAACACATTACTCGGTAACACAGTAACACAGTAACACATTACTCGGTAACACAGTAACACAGTAACACAGTAACACATTACACAGTAACACAGTAACACATTACACAGTAACACAGTAACACAGTAACACAGTAACACAGTAACAATATTGCCCAGTACATAACCCAGTACATAACCCAGTACATAACAACACATAACCCAGCACATAACCCCGTACATATCCCAGTACATAACCCAGTACATAACAGCACATAACCCAGTACACAACATTACATTTACATTTAAGTCATTTAGCAGACGCTCTTATCCAGAGCGACTTACAACAACCCAGTACATAACCCAGTACACAACCCAGTACATAACCCAATACATAACCCAATACATAACCCAGTACATAACCCAGAACACAACCCAGTACATAACCCAGTACATAACCCAGTACATAACCCAGTACATAACCCAGTACATAACCCAGTATATTGCCCAGTATAGAGCACAGCATATAGCATAGCCTGGATGTGAAATTGATAGTGTTTGCACTGTGAGCGTAGGCCCCCGACCACACCCCGGCAGTATGGGGTTTGTGGTTCTGAACCCTGGGCCCAACAGGCCCCCGACCACACACCTGCAGTATGGGGTTTGGGGTTCTGAACCCTGGGCCCAACAGGCCCCCGACCACACACCTGCAGTATGGGGTTTGGGGTTCTGAACCCTGGGCCCAACAGGCCCCCGACCACACACCTGCAGTATGGGGTTTGTGGTTCTGAACCCTGGGCCCAACAGGCTCCCGACCACACACCTGCAGCATGGGGTTTGGGGTTCTGAACCCTGGGCCCAACAGGCCCCCGACCACACACCTACAGCATGGGGTTTGGGGTTCTGAACCCTGGGCCCAACAGGCCCCCGACCACACACCTACAGCATGGGGTTTGGGGTTCTGAACCCTGGGCCCAATCGGCCCCTGACCACACACCTGCAGCATGGGGTTTGGTGTTCTGAACCTTGGGCCCAATCGGCCCCTGACCACACACCTGCAGCATGGGGTTTGGGGTTCTAAACCCTGGGCCCAACAGGATGGGGTTTGCGGTTCTGAACCCTGGGCCCAACAGGCCCCCGACCACACACCTGCAGCATGGGGTTTGGGGTTCTGAACCCTGGGCCCAATTGGCCCCTGACCACACACCTGCAGCATGGGGTTTGGGGTTCTGAACCCTGGGCCCAACAGGCCCCCGACCACCCAACTGCAGCATGGGGTTTGGGGTTCTGAACCCTGGGCCCAACAGCATGGGGTTTGGGGTTCTGAACCCTGTGCCCAACAGGCCCCCGACCACACACCTACAGCATGGGGTTTGTGGTTCTGAACCCTGGGCCCAACAGGCCCCTGATCACACACCTACAGCATGGGGTTTGGGGTTCTGAACCCTGGGCCCAACAGCATGGGGTTTGGGGTTCTGAACCCTGGGCCCAACAGGCCCCCGACCACACACCTGCAGCATGGGGTTTGGGGTTCTGAACCCTGGGCCCAATCGGCCCCTGATCACACACCTGCAGCATGGGGTTTGGGGTTCTGAACCCTGGGCCCAACAGGCCCCCGACCACACACCTGCAGCATGGGGTTTGGGGTTCTGAACCCTGGGCCCAATCGGCCCCTGATCACACACCTGCAGCATGGGATTTGGGGTTCTGAACCCTGGGCCCAACAGCATGGGGTTTGGGGTTCTGAACGCTGGGCCCAACAGGCCCCCGACCACACACCTACTGAGACTCATAAAGGCAAACTCTTTTCCTGCTCTAGGCTTTCAGCACAGCACTTTTCATTTTCACTCAACACTTCATGTATTTTTTATCTATTTTGGGGGGGTCATCTGGTGTGTCTGTGAGGGGGAGACAGTCTATCGGGGAGGCATTGTGTCCTCTGTGAAGGGGACCAGTCTATCAGGGAGGCATTGTGTCCTCTGTGAAGGGGACCATGTCTATCAGGGAGGCATTGTGTCCTCTGTGAAAGGGACCAGTCTATCAGGGAGGCATTGTGTCCTCTGTGTTCTCTGTGAAGGGGACCAGCCTACCAGGTAGGCGTTGTGTCCTCTGTGAAGGGGACCATGTCTATCAGGGAGGCGTTGTGTCCTCTGTGAAGGGGACCAGCCTACCAGGTAGGCGTTGTGTCCTCTGTGAAGGGGACCATGTCTATCAGGGAGGCATTGTGTCCTCTGTGAAGGGGACCATGTCTATCAGGGAGGCATTGTGTCCTCTGTGAAGGGGACCCGTCTATCAGGGAGGCATTGTGTCCTCTGTGAAAGGGACCAGTCTATCAGGGAGGCATTGTGTCCTCTGTGTTCTCTGTGAAGGGGACCAGCCTACCAGGTAGGCGTTGTGTCCTCTGTGAAGGGGACCAGTCTATCCCCTGGATGGGGAGCTCTTCAACCACTGAATGGGTCTTTATTTCCCAGTGGTAACACAGACAGGGACAGCTGATTTGAGACGTGTGTGTGTGTGTGTATGCACAGGTGCAGAAGGGTAAACTTCCTTTGTGAGTTCAGTTTCCTGTCCAGAGTAAATTGTCTGGAGAGGCAGCAGGAGAGAGAGAGAGAGAGAGAGAGAGAGGGAGACCTGCAATACCAAAAGCTGAGCAAAGAAAATAGTCCCCTCATCCAGCTGGTCTTGGGGCTGAGTTCACAAACCTGTTCTACTAACATACTGAAACCTCAGTCCCCTCATCCAGCTGGTCCTGAGTTCACTAACCTGTTCAACTAACACACTGAAGCCTCAGGACCAGAACATTCAATCAATCAGAATAAACAAATCACAGTCAAAACACACAGTCAAAACAAAACTACATTACTTATTGGCAAGCACAAGCACAAAGCAAAATGCAATGCTATCTGGCCCTAAATCCACAGTACAACGTGGCAAACTATTTGACCATAGTTACTGATCAAAACCTTAGAAAAACCTTGACAAAGTACAGGCTCAGTGAGCACAGACTTGCCGTTGAGGCGGCTAGACACAGGAAAACCTGGCTCCCTGTAGAGGAAAGGCTGTGTAATCACTGCACCAAAGCAGAACCCGAGACAGAGCTGCATTTCCTGACAAAATGTAAATAAAATATGAAACAATTAGAAATGTTACAGAGAGATGTGAGGTGTTTTAGAGAGATGTGAGGTGTTTTAGAGATGTGAGGTGTTTTAGAGAGAGATGTGAGGTGTTTTAGAGAGAGATGTGAGGTGTTTTAGAGAGAGATGTGAGGTGTTATAGAGATGTGAGGTGTTATAGAGAGAGATGTGAGGTGTTATAGAGATGTGAGGTGTTTTAGAGAGATGTGAGGTGTTTTAGAGAGAGATGTGAGGTGTTTTAGAGAGAGATGTGAGGTGTTTTAGAGAGAGATGTGAGGTGTTTTAGAGAGAGATGTGAGGTGTTATAGAGATGTGAGGTGTTATAGAGATGTGAGGTGTTATAGAGAGATGTGAGGTGTTTTAGAGAGAGATGTGAGGTGTTATAGAGATGTGAGGTGTTTTAGAGAGAGATGTGAGGTGTTATAGAGATGTGAGTGTTTTAGAGAGAGATGTGAGGTGTTATAGAGAGAGATATGAGGTGTTTTAGAGAGATGTGAGGTGTTTTAGAGAGATGTGAGGTGTTTTAGAGAGAGATGTGAGGTGTTTTAGAGATGTGAGGTGTTTTAGAGAGAGATGTGAGGTGTTATAGAGAGAGATATGAGGTGTTTTAGAGAGATGTGAGGTGTTATAGAGATGTGAGGTGTTATAGAGAGAGATGTGATGTGTTTTAGAGAGATGTGAGGTGTTATAGAGAGATGTGAGGTGTTATAGAGAGATGTGAGGTGTTATAGAGAGAGATGTGAGGTGTTTTAGAGAGATGTGAGGTGTTTTAGAGAGAGATGTGAGGTGTTTTAGAGAGAGATGTGAGGTGTTTTAGAGAGATGTGAGGTGTTATAGAGATGTGAGGTGTTTTAGAGATGTGAGGTGTTTTAGAGAGATGTGAGGTGTTAGAGAGAGATGTGAGGTGTTTTAGAGATGTGAGGTGTTTTAGAGAGATGTGAGGTGTTTTAGAGATGTGAGGTGTTATAGAGAGAGATGTGAGGTGTTAGAGAGATGTGAGGTGTTTTAGAGAGATGTGAGGTGTTTTAGAGATGTGAGGTGTTTTAGAGAGATGTGAGGTGTTTTAGAGATGTGAGGTGTTATAGAGAGATGTGAGGTGTTTTAGAGAGATGTGAGGTGTTATAGAGATGTGAGGTGTTATAGAGAGATGTGAGGTGTTATAGAGATGTGAGGTGTTTTAGAGAGAGATGTGAGGTGTTACAGAGAGATGTGAGGTGTTTTAGAGGGAGATGTGAGGTGTTATAGAGAGATGTGAGGTGTTTTAGAGATGTGAGGTGTTATAGAGAGATGTGAGGTGTTAGAGAGATGTGAGGTGTTATAGAGAGATGTGAGGTGTTATAGAGATGTGAGGTGTTATAGAGAGATGTGAGGTGTTTTAGAGAGATGTGAGGTGTTAGAGAGATGTGAGGTGTTATAGAGAGATGTGAGGTGTTTTAGAGAGATGTGAGGTGTTTTAGAGATGTGAGGTGTTTTAGAGAGATGTGAGGTGTTTTAGAGATGTGAGGTGTTATAGAGAGATGTGAGGTGTTAGAGAGATGTGAGGTGTTATAGAGAGATGTGAGGTGTTATAGAGATGTGAGGTGTTATAGAGAGATGTGAGGTGTTATAGAGATGTGAGGTGTTATAGAGATGTGAGGTGTTTTAGAGAGATGTGAGGTGTTTTAGAGATGTGAGGTGTTATAGAGAGATGTGAGGTGTTAGAGAGATGTGAGGTGTTATAGAGAGATGTGAGATGTTAGAGAGATGTGAGAGAGATGTGTTATAGAGAGATGAGGTGTAGAGATGTGAGGTGTTTTAGAGAGATGTGAGGTGTTATAGCGAGATGTGAGGTGTTTTAGAGATGTGAGGTGTTATAGAGAGATGTGAGGTGTTATAGAGAGATGTGAGGTGTTATAGAGAGATGTGAGGTGTTAGAGAGATGTGAGGTGTTATAGAGAGATGTGAGGTGTTAGAGAGATGTGAGGTGTTATAGAGAGATGTGAGGTGTTTTAGAGATGTGAGGTGTTATAGAGAGATGTGAGGTGTTATAGAGAGATGTGAGGTGTTATAGAGAGATGTGAGGTGTTATAGAGATGTGAGGTGTTATAGAGATGTGAGGTGTTATAGAGAGATGTGAGGTGTTATAGAGAGATGTGAGGTGTTATATAGAGATGTGAGGTGTTTTAGAGATGTGAGGTGAGGTGTTTTAGAGAGAGATGTGAGGTGTTTTAGAGAGAGATGTGAGGTGTTTTAGAGATGTGAGGTGAGGTGTTTTAGAGAGAGATGTGAGGTGTTTTAGAGAGAGATGTGAGGTGTTTTAGAGATGTGAGGTGAGGTGTTTTAGAGAGAGATGTGAGGTGTTATAGAGAGAGATGTGAGGTGTTTTAGAGAGATGTGAGGTGTTTTAGAGAGAGATGTGAGGTGTTTTAGAGAGATGTTAGAAAAAGATAGGAGACAATGAGATGTAGAAAGAAGTTTTAAGAGACAGATAGACAGATAAACAGCAGACAGATAGACAGAGACAGATAGACAGATATACAGAGACAGATAGACAGAGACAGATAGACAGATATACAGAGACAGATAGACAGCAGACAGATAGACAGAGACAGATAGACAGCAGACAGATAGACAGAGACAGATAGACAGATATACAGAGACAGATAGACAGAGACAGATAGACAGATATACAGAGACAGATAGACAGCAGACAGATAGACAGAGACAGATAGACAGAGACAGATAGACAGCAGACAGATAGACAGCAGACAGATAGACAGAGACAGATAGACAGATATACAGAGACAGATAGACAGAGATAGATAGACAGATATACAGAGACAGATAGACAGCAGACAGATAGACAGAGACAGATAGACAGAGACAGATAGACAGCAGACAGATAGACAGATAGACAGATAGACAGATAGACAGCAGACAGATAGACAGAGACAGATAGACAGATATACAGAGACAGATAGACAGAGACAGATAGACAGAGACAGATAGACAGAGACAGATAGACAGCAGACAGATAGACAGAGACAGATAGACAGATATACAGAGACAGATAGACAGAGACAGATAGACAGAGACAGATAGACAGCAGACAGATAGACAGCAGACAGATAGACAGCAGACAGATAGACAGCAGACAGATAGACAGAGACAGATAGACAGATATACAGAGACAGATAGACAGCAGACAGATAGACAGAGACAGATAGACAGAGACAGATAGACAGCAGACAGATAGACAGAGACAGATAGACAGCAGACAGATAGACAGAGACAGATAGACAGAGACAGATAGACAGCAGACAGATAGACAGCAGACAGATAGACAGCAGACAGATAGACAGAGACAGATAGACAGCAGACAGATAGACAGAGACAGATAGACAGCAGACAGATAGACAGCAGACAGATAGACAGCAGACAGATAGACAGCAGACGGATATACAGAGACAGATAGACAGCAGACAGATATACAGAGACAGATAGACAGCAGACAGATATACAGAGACAGATAGACAGCAGACAGATATACAGAGACAGATAGACAGCAGACAGATAGACAGAGACAGATAGACAGCAGACAGATAGACAGCAGACAGATAGACAGCAGACAGATATACAGAGACAGATAGACAGAGACAGATAGACAGCAGACAGATATACAGAGACAGATAGACAGAGACAGATAGACAGATATACAGAGACAGATAGACAGCAGACAGATAGACAGAGACAGATAGACAGAGACAGATAGACAGCAGACAGATAGACAGCAGACAGATAGACAGAGACAGATAGACAGATATACAGAGACAGATAGACAGAGATAGATAGACAGATATACAGAGACAGATAGACAGCAGACAGATAGACAGAGACAGATAGACAGAGACAGATAGACAGCAGACAGATAGACAGATAGACAGATAGACAGATAGACAGCAGACAGATAGACAGAGACAGATAGACAGATATACAGAGACAGATAGACAGAGACAGATAGACAGAGACAGATAGACAGAGACAGATAGACAGCAGACAGATAGACAGAGACAGATAGACAGATATACAGAGACAGATAGACAGAGACAGATAGACAGAGACAGATAGACAGCAGACAGATAGACAGCAGACAGATAGACAGCAGACAGATAGACAGAGACAGATAGACAGATATACAGAGACAGATAGACAGCAGACAGATAGACAGAGACAGATAGACAGAGACAGATAGACAGCAGACAGATAGACAGAGACAGATAGACAGCAGACAGATAGACAGAGACAGATAGACAGAGACAGATAGACAGCAGACAGATAGACAGCAGACAGATAGACAGCAGACAGATAGACAGAGACAGATAGACAGCAGACAGATAGACAGAGACAGATAGACAGCAGACAGATAGACAGCAGACAGATAGACAGCAGACGGATATACAGAGACAGATAGACAGCAGACAGATATACAGAGACAGATAGACAGCAGACAGATATACAGAGACAGATAGACAGCAGACAGATATACAGAGACAGATAGACAGCAGACAGATAGACAGAGACAGATAGACAGCAGACAGATAGACAGCAGACAGATAGACAGCAGACAGATATACAGAGACAGATAGACAGAGACAGATAGACAGCAGACAGATATACAGAGACAGATAGACAGAGACAGATAGACAGCAGACAGATAGACAGCAGACAGATATACAGAGACAGATAGACAGCAGACAGATAGACAGCAGACAGATATACAGAGACAGATAGACAGCAGACAGATAGACAGAGACAGATAGACAGACACAGATAGACAGCAGACAGATAGACAGAGACAGATAGACAGCAGACAGATAGACAGAGACAGATAGACAGAGACAGATAGACAGCAGACAGATAGACAGCAGACAGATAGACAGCAGACAGATAGACAGAGACAGATAG